>NC_051154.1:393281187-393571693 GCF_013339745.2 Dermacentor silvarum | reverse complement strand
CAGGGCGAAGTCGAATTTGTCGACAACTCGAAGCAAAGGCAAGTGTTTGATGTAATAGTTCAGCGGAAATCCGCTAGGTGGAGATAAGTAATTTTTCTTCAACTGCGAGGCTTTCTTTAGAGGAACCCGGTTGGGTTTCCATAGTAGCGAATTGCTACATTTGGGTGGAAGTCTCAGTTTCCTTTAATTACTTATCTCCACCTAGCGGATTTCCGCTGAACTATTACATCAAACACTTGCCTTTGCTTCGAGTTGTCGACAAATTCGACTTCGCCCTGCCATCTGCTAGCCGCCTGGTTAGCTCAGATGGTAGAGCGGCTGCCCCGGAAAGGCGGTGGTCCCGGGTTCGAGTCCCGGACCAGGACGAATTTTTCTTCAACTGCGAGGCTTTCTTTAGAGGAACCCGGTTGGGTTTCCATAGTAGCGAATTGCTACATTTGGGTGGAAGTCTCAGTTTCCTTTAATTTGCCACTAAATATGCAATGACATCGATCATGGTTGACTCTATGGTAAGATCAGTTCACATGGCACAAAATTTCATCTAGCCATTTTCTTGTCTGGCATGTGTGTGTGCTTCTTAATTAATGAGCAAGCATGAGTAAAATTAAGATATAGTATCTCTCTCTATTGCAATATCCGAAATCCATCTTCTCCGCTGTTGTGTTTCTCTAGCTTGTTTATATCGCATCTTGTGCTAGCAAAATAAAACTTGCGAAGAAACAGAAACACAAAGCACATTTTCCCTTTCGCCATCCCATAAGCAAAAACATTTAATCAATCAATAAATCAATCAATGGTATATGCATGCATTCCTTGTTTCTTGATATGTATGCCTCTGCACTCCATGTCAGTTTTCTAAATCCTTTATTTATAAGGTTATTTAAAATGAACAACTCATCAGTTCGTCATTTTTCTGAATGCTTTCACGGCTTTCCGCAACTTTACAAGCTTTCACGGCAACCGATGTACAATAACATCCTTGCGTATGAGGCATTTGGCTGTAATCACGCCAAACAAATAAATTAGAACATTTTTTTGCATTTTTAGTGACATAATAACCTTTATAATCTAACCCGTTATAATTTGACATTCGCCTAGCATTGTGTGATGTCGTCAGTAATACCGTGATTCTGATCACTAACGCGAGGCGAAGCGAAGCTTACTAAAGCTTACTAAAAGCTTGCAGTTGACGTGATCGCGACTAGGTATTGCTTACACCTTTATATTAATATAGTCCGTATAGTCACATTGGACTGCCCCGCAGTGTTCGCCCCAGTGAAAAATTTTGGCTTCGAACGTCGCAATGTCCAAAATCAGAGGAAGCATTATAGGCAGTACCTGTAGCCGGACTCGAACGTTCAAGTGCCACAGCAAACTCGAGAGTACATGCTGAAAAGACCAAGGTCATCCACTGCTGCAAGTCAGGTACGTGTCATTATTGTAAGTTTCAGTATTTCATACTGCGAATAACAAAAAGCAGCTACAAGTCTTACTGCATGAGGTGCAAACTATGACGTGTCCAAGCCGCCAGTGTGCTTCCTGAGCCAAGAAACGCATAGTCTTGAGTGCTGCCTCGCGCATCGATGTGTCACGACACGGAGAAAGCGGGAATTGTTTCGTGCTAGCACTCGATCGTGACGCGCACGTTTCTTCGGAGTGCAGTTACAACCAACGTTGCTTGCAACCAAGGATCACGAGGGTTGCAATGTGGGCTTTTTGGTAACGCATCTTGCAGGGTTTATGGTAGCGCGATTTATTTTGGAAGGACGTGCCATAAAATTAATTGCATCATTCACGTGTAACAGCAACGATCTTAGCCTGGAACAATGCAACGCACAGGATCTACCATTGTAAGAGGGAACAATCGAGCACGTGACCAATGCTCCATGAGGTGCCATCTGCTGGTGCCTGGCACCCGCTTGGTGCAGAAAGCCACTGGCGCTCTGTGCTCCGTGTGTCGTCTGCTACTACCAAGCACTGGGCGGTGTAATTGCAGACAATGCATGGAGCGTACTGCCTCAGCCGCACTCTGTGCCTGTGCCGAGCGGGTGCCAGCAGATGGCACTTTACAGAACAACAGCCACACGCGTGCATGTTCCCTCTAATAGTGGTACCTAAGCTGACCTACGTCCTTGTGTCAACGCTGTTTCTATGTACAAGGCAGGGTATTTGCAAAAGGACACAGCCGGAGGTGGCTAATGGCAGAATAATAGCAGACTCCCTAGGGAGTGCATTTTATCAGGGTCCTGTTCATTACCCGAGATAGAGTTGGTAAACCTGCACCTTCCTGCACCATTATGAAGTTAGCACGCGGCACATACACTGTCGCACCCATAATTCAATTTAATATATAGAGAGCAACACAGCTAGTCCTTTTTTGCGCTACATATTAATCAGTGAACTGGCTTTACGCAAGAGTGGTAATCTCACCGTTGCCTTCCTATGCCCTATGTATGTTTCTTGTGAATGTGACACTTGTTTGTAGTTGGTATCCCTAGAAGATAAAATTTCTTATTTGTTTGCTCTTTCAGATGAACCTGGAAAACCTGAACAGCCCTTCAACGAATGTCAGTAGTGTTTAATCGAGCGAGAATGAAGCTGATAATCTTAGGCACATCAACTCCAATTTTGCTTCAGAAATGTATGCTTGTGCAAGCACGAGTGCACATGTCAGCGACGTAGAAGACACTAACCAAGCTGCAAGTGAAATAGGCACTGCGTATGAATGTACAGTGAACTTCAGTTGCGATGAATTCAGTTCTGTCTTTGAGTTGAGTGATGATGGTTCGGAAGTGGATGGATGAAGGGCACAAGGGTGATGCAGACAGTGAACCAGAGAATAGTGCTGAAGAAAGTGAGCATGCAGTACATGTACTTCACAAAGCTCTCGGAGGAGTACCTTCCAAACCAGAAAACAACAAGGGCACAGGCTATGCTGCTCATACTGGCATATGTTGTTATTTCAGGTCTTACGTGGGCACAACTACAAGGACTTCTCATTTTAATAAATGCTCTGTTTGGGGAGAAAGTTGTGCCATGCACTACATATGATATGAGGAGGCTGTGGAAAAACAGAAAAGCACTGAGGATCCATCTATACTGCCAGCCCTGTCATCAATAACTGGGAAGATACAATGATGCCAAAGACGAAGACACCATCAATTGTGCTTCTTGCAGCAGTGAGAAGCTGCAACATTTAATTATTACTGCAAGTTTTTTTCTGATATTCAATATTAAGCAGCAGCTTCTGGTACTGCTAAAACAGGTTGGCAGTACCTTGCTTTCTAATTTGCAGAAGATTGCATCTGCTCCTCATGTGTCAAGTGTTTTTGCTGACATCACGAATGGCATTCTCTACCGCAGTGTTAGAAAGCAGAGGAACATAACATGGAACGACATCACTTTGACCATGAACACAGATGGAGCACCTGTGTTTGATACGAGCAAAAACTCCATATGGCCAATTCAAGTGATGATTAATGAACTTCCAGTTTTAACTCTGTGGCAAAATGTGCTAGCTTCAGGTGTGTTGTATTCAAATGCTCTCCCTGAAGCAATTTGTCGAAGAGATCAACAGCGTTGGAAAGCTAGTGTGGTCGCACACTGGAAGAACTGTTCAGACAGCAGTGCACGTTGTTGTCTGTTGTGTTGACTCCCCAGCAAGAGCAGCTATCCTAAACAGGAAGCAGTATAATGGGTACTTTGGATGCAGCTGGTGCTTGGAGCAAGGTATGCTTACAGATCGTAAGTGAGCTCAGTTAAAGAGCATTTTGCCATTAATTGTAATGGCTATTGTCAAGTCTATGCGAGAAGGAATGTGGGCTCTTTGCTTATGCATCCTGGTATTATTTGAATGTGATGTTGACACACTAAAGCACAGGCTGTCAAAAAAGCTTTATGTCTCATGTTTCTCTGATTCGTGTTTTAGTGTATGTGCTGCAGATTTGAAGAATACCAAATAACTTGTCAAACCTATTCACTGGATTTTACATACACTGGAAAGTTTGTAGTCATTAACAATTAAAGCTATCCACTTACTGCTTTTTGTTTTAATTGTTTGGTGCATCAGAAGTTTTGGTTGACCATGCCTGATGTATTTTTATGTTGACTGCATACTTTCCACACTATTTCATGATGCAATTATGTCATCACTTTCAGTGGCCTGCCATTTAATTGTTTTAACATTTTTTGCAAATCTGACAAAACATGTAATACCTTAATGATATCGTGTTTGGCATTGGCAGACAGCAGCCTATGATCATAGTTAAGTGGGGTCTGCCTGGATGTAACGACACAGATTTGTGCAGAAAGTGCCCCTAGCTAGCAGCTGATACTGTATAAGAAGCGCAGAATTAGCTTTTGCACTTTCCAGTTTGGCCAACTGCTGTATTTCCGAATCTAGGAAACAGCAATACAAAGCTGAAAACCAGGAAAACTATTTGAAGCACTATTAATTATGGCAATTTAGCTCACGCGCATCACTTTTTAGTGCAATTTTTTCTATCGCTGAAAAACTTGCAAGAAAAGTTTCTGCTGTATGGTGGGAAGGGAAAAAAAAGGGAAACAGTGATTTTAGTGTCGCCATGAGGTGAGTGATGTTGATAAAGACGTGTGAATTCAGGATACAGTACACACAGCTGCATTGCACTAACTTGTTTTTCATTCTTCTTGGAATTTGACAGTTTGCATTTCTTTTACCATTCAGATGTGTCGTTTCTAAGTAGCATTTGGCCCAAGGCACAGAAGCTGACCTCTTAGTTGCTCGTGTAACAGAAACTGCATGGCAATGCCGCTATAGACCTTGCGTGCACCATATTGGCTCATATGTGTCAGCATGTGCCGACACATATGATCAACCAAAAGAACGGTGTTCTTTTGGTCTGGTTCCGATAAAGACGTTGACTTCTGGCTGTCTCTGTTGTCTCGCCCGCAACAATATTATAGGACTGTACCCGTCACAAAGCTGAAATAACCTGACTAGGACTGTCCAAGACGTGCGGTATTCGTGAGCCATGCGAAACACCACTTGCACTGGAGTGATTGTGTTTGTTGAAAATTGAAATTATTTTAATCAATGCTCACGAGCCACTCGAAACATTACAGTGCACTGATGTTGACATTGTAATTCACACCTCAGTTAAGTGTAGTTCAGGATGTCGTGCAACTGTAAGTTTCAAAGAAACTTGTCAGAATCACAAATGGAAAAAAATAGCAAGCGTTCACTTCCTTGCATAAAAATGCATAATGTAGTTAAATCAATCATATTTTACTTCAACAGTAGCTATACTTCTAGAAAATCTGGCAAAATAGGCTGTGATAAAATGCTGCTCATGTTGGTTGTTTTGTGGCATATATGCGCAAGAAAAAAATATGTGTCCTTCGTTTCTAGCTGGTATCTGAAATTTCTCTTTCGCTGCTCTTTTTGCCGCGGTAAAAGATGAACCCTAGGAATGTTAGGAATATTTTGCATTGCTCATGCAAACTGCAGGTCTTGGACAGTCCTATAGGCAGGTTCTTTCTCTTTGCGGTGGGTGCAGTCTTGCAACATGGCGCCTTTTCCCCACTTGTGCTGTGCTGTCGAGAGATGCCATCAATTTTGCATGAGGGCCATTTGTGAAATGTTTGACTACTGGAAGTGTTTTAAAACCTTGCATATTTTCACTGCTGTGTCCATCTGAACATTCTAAATGCAGATATCATCCTGATGTTTAGTACAATTGATGCTTTGGCTGCAGACACAATGAAGTACCCTTTCAACAGCCAGAATGCACCTGACAGGACACACAGTGGTGGGCTCAAAGGAATGGTTTAAACAGCTCAGCTTAAGGAACCTGTTTGTGGCATCAAGGGACCATCAACTCTTATCAAGTTGCAAGGCCTTGATCTTGTTTGAGGGCGGCCACCTGACTATATGCATTGTGTTTGGGAAGGCATGACAAAGAAAGTGATTGAATTGTGGCTATCATGTACTGGTTCTTCGTGGTACATAGGCAGGCACTTGAAGTTTAATTGTGGATGCAAGATTACGTTCAGTAAGGCCACCCATAATTTTGTCAAGGTCGGGACGGCCCTTGTCAGATCGGTCATATTGGAAGGCTGCTGAATGGCGCTCTCGGCTTTTATTGTAGTATTGTCTGTCATGATGCATACTTCCTCGAGCATACGTGGCGCATTTTGTGCTACTTACACAAGCAGTCTTTTTTTGTTGAAAGATATTGTCACAGAAGCTCAAATCTGTGCCGCTGAAAACTTGCTCTTAGCATTTGTTCAGCAGACTGCAAAGCTGTATGGAGAAAGTGCAATGACATTTAACATGCATTAGTTGTTGCATCTTTCAAAGTGCGCACAGATGTTTTATCCCTCTTTGGGGTACCTCAACATTTCCATTTGAAGATGGCATTGGTAAGGCACTCCAGCTTGAAACAGCTGCCAAGCATGTGCCTGTTCAAATTGCTGAACGGTGCATCATGCACCAGGCCCACCGGACTGCTTCAGCACAAGTGGAACTTTCGCCTTGTCTGTTGTCTGCAAAGAAAGAGCTGGAGAACACGTTTAAGAGGTGCTTTCAAACATGTGCTCTTGGACAAGCACGATCAATTCATGATATTCCACAAAATGTGAAAAGGCTTTTCGTATCATGATTTGGTACCCTCCCACAAATTTGCAAGTATTTGAGGTGCCAGGTTGGCCCGATTGTCTTCACAGTTCTGAGTACTCTGTTCCAAGAAAAACGTGCTCTTCCTATGTAAAAATGTCTGATGGCATGTACTGTTATATCTCAGCCATTTATGTTGTTTCGGGTACTATGTATTTTCACTGCCAGGAGCTGCTCACTGCACCCGGTGCATTTGATGTGCCGCCGTCATCCGCCTCCTATCTGAGAACCATGTCTTGTATTGTGTTGGCGATATAACATTGCAGTGTGTTTTCTGTTGGCAACGTATCATATTTGTGTGAGTTACTTAATAAGGTGGAAAAGAACTAATCGGAATTTGAATGTTTATTTCATATTTCAAGATTGCAGGTACAATTGACTCTGGAAAGTGAGTTATAGAGTCAATATTAAGGTAGAGTAGTTGTATTTATGAATTCTGAATTGTGTCATCCGTCGAACTGTAGCAGGCTGCTATAATTTAACCGTATGTACTTTCTTCAAAATATAGGCTTGTAACTGAAAAATTATGATCCATCTTTCTGGGGCAACTGCTTTATGTCTAAGCGAAGTGCATGGCTATCACCAAAAGTGTTGCAGTGGACTGAAGCTCAAATTAATTCATCAAGTCATGAAGACTAATGCATCAGTTGATCTAATTCTGTTGGTGAGCGCATGAGAGGTGCTCAAGTCAAGCTTGGACTTTTTATTTTTTAGGATTATGAAACATGTTTACATGCATGGAAGTGATCTCATTTTTCGAGGTAATCCCTTTTCATTTTGGCAGTACAAGGATGCCAGCAGCGTAGAAAGATTTCTTTTATGTTGCAGCCATGCATGGACAGCCTACTGTATTTCATTATCCTAGTGGCCCAAAGAAATGAGTCTTGGAGTGAAGTTGGGCTTTTATAGCAGATGCGGCAGCACCTCTCATCCAAGATTATTTGTAAAGTGCCCATTGTGTGGTGCACTGTATGTGCACACATATTTTCCTGGATGAAGAGAACCCCCATGGTATTTAAGCAGGGCCATTTCTTCCTAAGTGCACTGTCTACACGTTGGAGAACCTCACAGCTGTACTTGCTCACTACTCGTGTACTTGCTCAGCTAGTCTCCCTACTAGGGAGGAAATCAAGATGATGCTACATCTATCCACTCAAAAACCCATGACCTTGAGTTCACCTGCCGATCGAGTTGCTCGAAACTTCTTGTGTTGGGAAGCTTCCATATGTGTTCATTGTTTAGGCAAGTGTAACTTTTATAAATGATTCACCCACATCTTGTCATAGGTGATGACCTGGCAAATAAACCTGTCACAAAACCTTTCCTGTCACAACATTCTTCAAGCTTTAGGCTAGTTTGCAGTCTACTGTGCCAATCGAAGACTGCCAGTTGTCTTGAAATCCAGTATTCACTGACATTTCCGAACATCAGGTGTTTGTGAATGATAGTATTCAGTGTCCCTTAAGAGAGATACATCTGTTCCACAGTTGAAGCATCAGTTGGTGGTTTTCAAGGATTTGACACTTCACTTCACAGATCCTCACGGGATTCTTGGAACTTGACTCGGGCTGGGGTCGCTTCCCGTTTCTGCTGCACTGGTGAAGCTTCCTCCAACTGAGGAGCGGTGGTGCATTGCTTGTACACACTTCCCTCCCTTCTCGGATGGAGTCGCCGTAGTGATTTCGAGGGCGTCATTTTCCCACTGTGGTCATCACGCTGCAGTCGTGTTCCGCTCTGTATCCACAATCGCAGGGTAAGTGACAGTACCGATGTCTAGCTCGGTCACTGGTGTTCCAGCTTCCTGAGAGGCTCCAGTGTGCCTGAGCGGCTTCCAATGACGTGGGGTTATCTGCTCGTATCCCAAATGTACATGGGAGTGGCACGCTGCTCATGGTTAGCGTACAGCTGTTATCCTATATCGCTCAATCTTCTATGTTGTGTCTCAAAGTGCTGGGCTTGATGTGATCGCATTGTTGTCGTACTAACCTGTTAGGACCTTTAATGAGCCGCAATCTGTGCCCTAGCTTTCTCAAAACTGTTCCCTCTGTCCAGATAGGGTTCTCTCCGAAGTTTCAAAAGAAAACTGCTTGTCCGACGGTGAGTGCTCTCTACACTGTGTCCCTGTGGCAGTTTGTATAGGTTTTGTTCTTGCTTTGGGCTGAATGTGCAGCTGGCGTTTGACCGCAGTGTGAAAGGAACGGTGTGAAAGGGTTAAGTGGCCTTAGCTCTTGCATTGTGTCTACTGGTTGCTCTACTCTTTGGTTGCTAACCACGTGCCACTTGTGCTCTCAGCCTTGGCAAAGACAGCATAGCTTTGTTGCATTGGTGGACAAAAGCAGCTGCTTGACAGAAAATTCAAGATGCCTTTTGTCAGTTTTGTTGCTGTTGTGGTATGAAAGGTTAATAGGTCATGACTGGATGCTGTGTAAATGACAGTGAGGGAGAATATTAAAAAATAAATATTAAGAAAATAGTACTGCTTCATTTTTGTAACATGCATTTGTGAGCATCGACTTGCTTAGAACATACATGGCAGAAAACCAAGAGGGTTGACTCCTATTAGAAGCGTTTGTAGTGTTATAAAGGGGACTGTAGCAGCGATCCAAATTCACTTCTGTTAGTCAGTTATTTTAATGTTCGCTTCCTGTATACTACACATTTTTTTTGTTTGTTTTTTCATGGTGCCGTCAACCGTATCTTGCACACCAGCACAAAGGGAACTTTTATTGCAAGTATGTATTGTTGTAATACTAAGTCATGCAAGTCTTAGCACTGTGATTCACTTGGTGGCTATTGTGCACAGTGCTAGGAAGTGACATTGTCATTTTACAAGCACTTTTTTACTACGCATTTGCTTTTGTGCAATGTGGTCAAACTTTTGCATGTCTGTAATGAACGAGGAACATGCATGGCATAAATCTATGCTGTTCCAGCAGCAAACATTTGGGCAGTGTTGTGTGAGGCTTTCTACAGCTGCTTCTACGTGTTGCAGTCTTGTACATTGAGACCCTGGTGTAATTAACCTATGATACAACAATAAAGTGATTGATTTATTATATGATAAAAAATGAAATTAAATTTGTATTCATTCTTACAAGAGGGGGAATATCCATACACAAAAAAAGATATGTGTAAAATAGCTTGAATGCGCTGCCACCGTACACGCAGACTGGGCACGATAGCTACGCACGAAGTCAAAATTAAGCATAATACAATCTCCCTGCGGTGATCGACTTGCACCGAACGAAACATTGATACGCTTCCGATAACATCGAGCGCGCATACGATCAGCTGTTTTAGCTGAGCGCTTGCTGTCCGCCCCGCTCAGACCGGCATATGCTAGCAAATGCCACACAACCGCTTAGCGGGGACGATATAATTGCGCTTGCGCACGACGCTCATGCCGGCAGCGGAACGAAGACCGCATCCCTCGCTCCGCTACAAAGCCGACTGAGCGGAGCGTGATAGCGGTGACTACTTGGCCTCGTCGTCGTTTTGCAGCCGAGTTGATAGCGCGTCGCTCGCGTCTCGGCAAGACGCGCTTATCAAATGCGAAATCTACGCAGTTCCCTGCAGTATCTCGGAGCATGAAATCTGAGCGGCGCGGAGCGTAAACAGCGTTCTTCTAAAACTGTCTATATAGTCTGTACCGGTGCTCGCATGTAGTTGCAGCGCGCAGCTTCAGAAATACGCCGGCATGTAGGCCAACTGAGAAGGCAACTTTGGTCATGTGCGCATGCACCCGTAGTAGACTCGCTCTTGCCTTCACGCAGCTGACACGCTTGGACGACTGTTTTCAGCGTTTACAAATAATGCCGGAGCCATGCAGAAGAGAGGGCTTCCTTGGCAACTCATCGCGACGTCTTTCCTACTTCATTGATGGCTCACCATACCAATCTACTTGCATCGATCTTTCATGAAGATACACTTTATCGAATACCTGTGGTTTGGTGTCGCCTCGTGCCTTCATAAATGCGTGCATTAGCTAACATGCGTCGACGCCGCGACGCATTTCGCAGTGCCCATCTAATCGCGGGCGCCATATTGGGGCTCCGTCGTTAGTGTCGATCTGCTAGTCAATCGTGCACACAGCATTGCTGTCGGTGTTGTAAGGCAGCAAACAGGCTTGCTGTCGTTGCAAACAGCATTGCTGTCGATGTCGGAAGGCAGCAAACAGGAATGCTGTCGTTGCAAACAGCATTGCTGTCGGTGTCGGAAGGCAGCAAACAGGCATGCTGTCGTTGCAAACAGCATTGCTGTCGGTGTCGGAAGTCAGCAAACAGGCATGCTGTCGTTGCAAACAGCATTGCTGTCGGTGTCGGAAGGCTGCAAACAGACATGCTGTCGTTGCAAACAGCATTGCTGTCGGTGTCGGAAGGCAGCAAACAGGAATTCTGTCGTTGCAAACAAGAATCTTGTCGTTGCCGACAAGAATGCTGTCGTTCCGACAAGAACGCGTTGACGGATTTTTTGACTGGGACCCACCAGGGAGCCCAACAAGGGGACGCTGGAGGGCCTGTAAACACAAGACCTGCAGACGCCAGCTGTACGTCACCACTATAACCAAATATGGAGTATCCGAGGTTGGCTACCCACACAAGGTTAACCCTAGCTGCCTGGAAAATTGGAAGTAATGGAAGTGAACAGAAGACAGGATAGATTGAAAGTGAGGGACAAAGACGAAGATTAAAGAGGGGGACAGGAAAAGGCAACTGCCGATTTCCCCTGGGTGGGTCAGCCCAGGGGTGCCGTCTATGTGAAGCAGAGGCCGAAGAGGTGTGTTGCCTCGGCCGTGGGGCCTTAAAGGTCCGAACACCCGGCATCGGCTCAACCCCCAGGATCCCCCTTTCCCCAGACACGGCTCAGCCGCGTACGGCTACATGCGGGAGGGTCCAACCCTCATGTGCTCGGGTACGTGGTGTCGCAACACACCAAACGCCTGCTCACGCAGACGCCCCTGCGGGGTTTTGAGACACTGAAAAAAAATCGGAACTGGCCTTTATGAATGCCTTTGTACACAATAAAAGACTTGGGATATTTTGCGAAAACACATATTTGTTAATATTTTGTGGGGACAGAGAGAAACATGCTTTAATGAGGTGCTCGAGTAAAGCAACGAGCGCGAATTATTCTTCGATGCGATTACGTCCCTAATTGTGTCCTCTCTGGCTGTCAGAATAACTGAATATGTCAATATTTTTAAATACATGCGGGGAGGTGTATGAAATTTGCCTATTCCATTAAACGCCTAATATATTTTTACCGTAGATTGGACGCCTATCAGAAATCCAACAGACGACATCTCGCGAAGAATGTCGTCGGTACTACGATCAGCAATAAATCAATGAACGTTGAAGTCAAATTCCTGACTTCAAGTTGGCATAACTTTTTAGAACTCTTTAGTGATATTTTTTGCAGAACTCAATTATAGATCTCCCCCTTTTCGAGAAATTCACTTCAACAATTGTAATTCCGCTACATTGGATATACGCAAGTTTTAATAACACACCTGATTTAAAAAAAACGTCGGGTTTTTATTCTGCCCCGTGAACAAGCGTTGTTTTTAAATACCATGACACCATCCAGAAGAATACTGCTGTTGGAATTCTCAGCTCTGCTACTATAGCGAAAGAATGCCAGGGCCGTGTTCAGCTTAAGCACACATCGCATCACCTATGGAAAGACTTCTAAAACGTGGGTAAAGTGGCAATTTTGGCAATCTCGGTGTAACACGGCCAATTTTGTTCCACACGCTACACCGATGCAACCGTTTTGCAACCTAATTTGCAGCAGGAATTACCAGACTGCGGTAACAAAACACCCGTTGAAAAAAATTTGTGTATTTAGCAACCGCTCAAGTTACTCCTAGTGTTTGTAACGTCTTGTTGTTGCCGAGCTATGATTAATTGTAAACAAACTAAGGTTAATGAAATCAATGGTTTATCGACATGCTGTCGAGTTGCGGCTTCCATTCATGTTACAAAGCGCTTCTCGAGACCGTTTTCAGCTAGCTCCGTTCCCCTTCTCTGTGAGTCTGTGTACAAACTAAAAAAAGAAATCAGTAAGTATTACCACACACACACAAAAGAATAGATGCCGACCAAGAGGATTTCTTAAGCTATTAAGCGTTAATGAGTCTGCGAACGCTGTGGCGAGAATACCCGTCGCAACCTGCGAGTGTACTTCCATCAGTGAAAAAGCTAGTCGATAAATTCCGAAGGAGGCGCCCCGTCTATGGTCAAAGGTAATCCAAGACAGCTTAAGGGAGGGGGGGGGGGGAAGAGCTGCCCTTGCTCGGTGACGGACCGAAATTTACGAGGTGTCGGCCTAGTATCTAGCGGCCAGGGAGCTAGGATTATACCGTTTCCCAGAGATCGCAGGTCGCTTATTGGTTTGCTCGTTCACTTCCATCGGCGTCGATAAAATCAAATGTATAGCAATTTAAGCACGCCATAATTGCGTGCACGTTGCGCTGACCAATATGGCTGCTTGGTTACGAGATGCACGTGGTCGTATCGCAAGCGCCATCTGTCTGATTGGACGGCCCAGAGCGCTAGGCCTGCTGGCTCGATCCTGGCCATCGCCGGTGGTAAACGGAGCTCACACAGCGGACGTGGCCTTGCGGAAAGACGTCTACGCTGCTCGCGTAGTCATTTTTACATTGGCATCGGTTGTTTAAAACGAGAGCGCTCTACAAACACGTTTGTTTGCATTTTCTTTGCGAATTTAGATAGTATTATGAGCATCTATGCAGGGGCGCCGGTTCTGGGCGGAGCTACGTGCCGCTTGCTCAGCACCCGTTTCAAATCACTCGAAAGTGGGGAGGGGGCTTGCACGGGAAAGGGTGCTTGCTATGGATTTTCCTGTATTTCGAAAAGCTGTGAAACTAATATGTATGTAATGTACAGAAGTATAAAGCCCCTTCCAGCAGCGAGACGAGATAATGTCGTCATCATTTCCAGCAGCGCAATAGGAGTGTGATGTGAATAAGAAAGGGACAAAGTGGACTTTTCACTCTAGTAAGCAAAGTAATCACATAATAGTGTTACGCACCTTTCAACCTTATAGCCTTGTCAAACGGGCAAGTTAAGTGCACTTACGGAGAGTGTCACTCGGTTTAAGTGCACTTTGCCAAATCTAAACGGCGCAAGTGGAGTGTCTCTCGCAGAAGAGTGCACACCGGCCGGAGTGCGTTCACGAAACGCACTTTGCTGGCCGAGTGCGTAGCCTCACCGCCAGCGGTTTGAATGGTACAGAATGTAATGCATAAAAAAGGGCACAGAAGTTCGTTTTAGTTGTTGAACAGATAAACACAAAATAATTTGTGTTTAGCGAGAAGCGAAACAGCACAACAATGAACGAAATTATCGTAAACGCAACCAACGGCCTGAGCGTGATGCGGCACTGCCGCGTCGCCATTTTCATTCAGTTCGTGTTTATGTTTTGGCCGAACACGTGCGAAAGGCGACACGTGCTGACCACGCCGGCCACGTTTTCAAACTTGTGCGTGGCGTTCGCGGTATCGTCGCATCTGTTCACTGCAAACACGCCGTGTTGCCGCCGCTTCGCGTTACCTCATCTGCAAGCTTCTGCCACGCGTGCCGCAGACACTGATCTCCGCTGGCAGCAGATATGGTAGCTGAGAATGAGGAGCGCTGCCTAAGCAAAGAGCGGGCAACTTGGACCGATGAGGAGACGCGTGCCCTGATGAATATATGGGAGGACGTCTTGCCAGATCTGCGTGGCGCCAAAAAAAACTCAAGGTTTATATGACTATCGCTGAACGGCTCCGTTCAGTGGGCATCCGCAAAAGCATCAAGGAAGTGAAGAAAAAAAAACAGAATATGGGCAACAAGTACAGGTAAAAGCCGATTTCTCTTCTACTTGACAGCCTCTTTGTGCATCTATTTACCTGTGGCAGCTGGATTAGTTCGTGTATTAAAAGCGGAAAAAAACCAGCGAAAAACCAAGACGCAGGACCAGAGGGAGGCAAACACACACACAGTCGCCGGACTTACAACTGATTTATTTGAATCATCCACGTACTTTTAAACACCGCTTTTCCTGCTCAAGCGCACGTGCAGAAGAAGCCAATCAGCCACATGAAAGAATTCAAACCCCGATAAAAATCGACATTCTTTCTCCGTAATAATAACGGTTTAATAACGTGATAATAACCTGAGAGATTTTGAAGTCAGAGCTCTATCGGCAAGTCAGGCACCTACAGGATTGGCTACGCCACCTGTGCCTGCAGTCAGAGCATCCCTGGGCGGCGTCAAGCAGGTTACGGGAGCATCGCCGTCTTGCCGCGGTGCTCACTGAGGTGTACTGGAACCAGCTTCGATAAGGTCTACCCAAGAAGCCCAAGAAAAATACAACAGGCACACCGGCCACCTATCTAAACCGAGCCTCCCTTCCGTCGGCTTTAGACGATGTGCTGAAAATGGGACCTAAGTTCAGCCTTGAGCCGCGGGCACGGAAACACGAGCTGTTGGCAGCAGTACATAGAGTTGCCAGGAAGGCCCCTCTAGAAGAGAGAAACCACTGTGTCTCGGAAGGGGTTGGCTGCCTGATGAAGACCAGGGGGAGCAACAATAGGAAAAGCGAGAATCTGCGACCCTTGATCGCCCACTTCGAACAGAACGACCTCAGGCTTCTCCAGGCGGATAAGGAAGGTGAGTTTGTCGTGATTCCGTCACCCGCTTTCGAGTTAAAAGCGGCTGAAGCAATCGAGAAGAACTTCAAGCCTTCAGAGTTCAAACCTCGCAAGGCAAAGGCGCTAGCCCTGCGTTTGATCAACGGACTGAATTTGGAAAAATTGGAGAAGGAGATGCGTAAATGCCAACAAAACGTCCTGCGTGTGTTCTTCACTACGAAGACGCATAAGCCCGACTGCCCATCTAGGGCCATTGTGACTGAGGAGGGCTCTTGGAAGAAGCTGGTGTCAAGCTTATTGCAACGGGCCTAAAAGGGACTTGCGCCGGCGGATCCTTTTGCAGTACAGAGTTCGTTGTCCCTTGTGGAGCATCTTAGCAGCGGTTTTCCCAGTGCCTTCTCGGTCGACATTGAGGACATATTCTATTCTATACCCCAGGACGAACTTTTAGAAGCAGTGCGGGTGTTAATCGAGGATAACGGGACTATTGCCTTTCAGAACAAATGCGGAATTGCACTCCAGTCCTTTCTGGAGCTTCTGAGTGTGTACTTAAGATCCACCATCGTGCAGCACGGCGACAAGTATGTGGTGCAAAAACAAGCCATCTGCATTGGTTCGAGTGTCGCGCCTGTTCTGTGTAACGTGTTTTTGGCCAAGTTCGATTTAGCGTTACGTGAAGCACTTCATGATACGCGTGTTGCCAGGGTGTACAGATATGTCGATGATTTTTTAATTATACTCAATCTTTCTCCAGCTGACCAGCTATCACATGCGGCAGATCAGATTTTAAATGTTTTTAGTGCCTGTTCAAAGAACGTGGTTTTTACCTATGACATACCAGCTGACAAGACCATTCGGTTCCTAGATTTACAACTCTTATTTTCACCTGACGGACACGTGTGTTGGAAATATGCTCCCAGGTCTAAAAAGGCACTTTTGCCTTTCGGGTCTGCCCACTCGAAGCTGGTTAAGCGCAGCATTGCAAATATGTGTTTTATGAATGCACTGAAGAAAACTTGCCCGCACGTTATGCAGCAAAGTCTTGCGGAGCAGGTGGATCGGCTAAAAGCTTCGGGTTTCCCTTCGTCGGTTCTGTTGACGGTTGCTGAAACCTTGGCAAGAAAAATGAAGAAAAAGCGTGAGAATTCAGATCGCCCATTAGAAGAGACAAAAAACATTGAGGTGATTCCCTACTTCCATAAAATTTCCCATGGACTGAAATTCATAAAATTCGGTGTTACCTTGGTGTTTTCAGCCCCGCGAAAGCTTTCTGGGCTTTGTGCCCGCATCTTCGGCCGTGAACGAAGTTCAGCCTGCAAAACCAACCACCGAACAGAATTTACTAAGTGCGCGGCGGGGGTGGTTTATTCTATTACCTTGGCTTGTGGAAAGGTATATATCGGCCAGACAGGGCAATGCTTAAATGAACGCCTCAGAGAACACGCCAAAACGCTACCATCGGGTACAGGGAGCAACTTGGCATTGCATGTGAGGGCTTGTGACCGCTGCTCGCCTTTGTTTCACAGTACTAGCGTCATCGGCAGGGGGAAGTCTAAGCATGAGCGCGAACTGCTGGAAGCATTCTTTATCAAAAAGAACCAACGGGTTTGCGTAAGCGACCCTTCCGTTATTATCACGGAGAAAGAGTGTCGTTTTTTACGGGGTTAGTTTGAATTCATTCATGTGGCTGATTGGCTGCTTCTGCACGTGCGCTTGAGCAGGAAAAGCGGTGTTTAAAAGTACCTGGATGCTTCAAATAAATCAGTTGTAAGTCCGGCGACTGTGTGTGTGTGTTTGCCTCCCTCTGGTCCTGCGTTTTGGTTTTTCGCTGGTTTTTTTTTTTCGCTTTAGAACATGAACCAACTAGCCCAGCAATTCACGCTTCTAAGTTCGTGTATTCGTTGTGTCTTATTTTGTGGGATTCTTTTATTGGCATTTGTGTTTGTCTCGTAGCTGCACGTGGGCCACTAGAAGAAGGCATTGTGAACAGCCCCGAATTAATTTCGAGCACCGGGGGTTCTCTAACGTGCAATGACGTTGCACAGCGCTCGCACGTTTTTGCAGTTCGTCATATAAATGCTGCCGAAACTGGCGGGATTCGATTCTGTGCCGAAAGCCGAAGGCACCGCGACGGGTCAAAATAGTTTGCTGTCTCAGCAGTTACGCCACAGAATTACCATTTTGGGACTGCTTTATTTCGCTGTAACGACAAAGAAAGTATGCTCGTCGTTTGGCATTGCTGGAAACAGTGCACCAACCTGTGGCGTCAATTTTTCTTCCATTTCAGGCTACTAAGACTGGGACCAACACTAGGTCTGGGGCAATACCGTAGAAGGTTTATTGGGACCTCAACCGTTTTCTTGGCTCCCTTCCAGCGAATGATGCCAGCCTGATGGAAGAAAGTGGCTGTAGTGCCATTGATGGTGCCTCTCCAAAGGAGGTATGCACCGTTACAGCATGCAGTGGCAACCGATGCATCTGGCCGCCACTTGAGTTGATATAGCACGATACACTGGCTGTGAAATTCACATTCTGTGCAACATGTAGTTTGTGGGCTCAAAATTCTGGTTTTGCCAACTTGGTTGATGCTATTATGCATGTTTGAAAACAGTATAAAAATCATTGGACTAGGAACACTGAGTAAAAGTACAAATACTAAATTTATTGTCAGAGAAGTAGCAGAAGCCATGAGCGCTTATTTTATTCGGAGGTGTTACAATCACTTTTTATTATTTTTTCAGCTCTTCAATGGCATGGTGCAGGGCGGAGTGGGCGAGTTACAGGAACTTCGAACAGATTCGCGGCTTCCTGAAGCAAGCTTAGAGCCTTGTGAGGCGCAAGCCTCCCTACTGGAGTCCGCTGCTGAAATAGTGCCTGCAGCCCCAATAAGAACAGCTGCGGAGAAGAAAAGGCTGGCTGCTCCCGCAAAGCTTCTGGCACAATTGCTAAATGAGCAACGCCAACTTCGCTGCTCGGTGGAGCGCCACAAAAGCGAAACTCTCGCTATGCATAGGAAGCGCCTCGAAATATTGAAGCGCAGTGAAATTCGTGCTGACAAGCTGCTGGACATCCTGCCGAAGATGTACAAAGATAAATAAATGATGCCTGACATGGTGTATGTCCTTGCAGTCTTGTTTTATTTACCTGACAAGTCAAACGTGAATTTCAAGTATTCGTGTGAGAGATAAAGACAGCATGTCTTTTTGGGCTTGTTTGTAAATAGTTTGAAAAGCAAGCTGCAACACAGGAGAGAACGATACAGCAGAACCAGACACACAACACGAGCGCTCTTGCTGCGTGTCGTCGTTTTGTTGTCCTCTCCTCTGCTGCGCTACAGTTCGCTGTTCACAAAGACACAGCTCTGCTCTTGTTGACATCCTCGTATGCTTCTTTTCTGTCCCTGCCTTGTGTTGTGCTTTATTCTTCTGAAGTCATTTCACACCAACACACCAAAACTCCATCAATGGCCGCGCACTTCAGGCTGACGTCATGAGCCGGATGGTCACCTTAAAACAGGATACCACAGCGACACACAGCTGCAAACATCCTATGTATTTGCTCCATGGTGTTTTGTTTTGCTTGTAAGTAAAGTTACGACGAGGAGAGCGCCAAAGTCTGGTGCCTACTGTGAGCGGCGGGTGTGTTTCTCGTCAGACGTGGTGAAGTGATGAGCAAAACTATTCTCAGGATAAATGAGAAAAGCGTGCGCAGACGGGACTAATATACGAGTTTTTCAACAGAAAAGATTTGCAAAAGCAACCTCAAACGCAAAGGTTCTTTGCTGCCAGCTCAGCGCGCAAACGATCGATCGTTGGAAGTAGTGTGATAAGATAGCCGAGCGTCTAGCACCGTCGATTGATTGCTTTCCGCCATTGCTAACAATCGGTGACTAACACGCGCTGCTTGAGCGAATGTCATTGAATTAATAGCGGTCAGGCGTTTGGTAGCAGTGTCTGTTTCGTTAATGTCAGCCCCGTACCAGTATAAAATTACGACTGTTAAACTGGTTCCCTTACAAGCAAACTTGGCATGAATTCACGTCTCTGTGTGGCTGTGTTCCCCTGTCGACAGGGGAACAGCGCAAAAAACACGAAAGACAAAAAGGGAGACACGCACCAGCGCTGTTCTCTTATTCGCATTACTTGTCTGAGCCAAATAACCAAAATAAACAATGCAACCACATGAATGTGCTTTGGCGGGCAAGCTGCTAACAGTGGCTGTCAATTTCGCGTTGACTACTGCTATTTCACCAACATTGGCTATGACATGACTGCAATTAGCAGTGCACACTGCTAACGCCTTTCAAGCGTGCTCCTAAAGTGAGCACGATGTGTGCAGGACCTTATGAGAATTGAGCTTCGATTAAAAGGAATACGCCATAAAATGAACTCGTTATTTATTTGAGAGGTCACGGTATGGATGGTTGGCTGTTGTGAACCCACCAGCAAAATTTTGGTAGCCCTGATAATGGCTGTTTTTTTTGTTAATAAGTAGTCGTTATGCTTCATCGAGTGGCTCAATGCCAGACAGCTCGCAGTCGGAGTCGCTTTCTTCAGTGTCATATTCAACCAGTTGTATGACGATGGGTTGAATCTGCTCACTCCCTGACGTGTCAAGTCTGAACTTTGCCTCCAAGTCCATCACGTGCTGAATCTTCTTCCTCCAGTCTTCCGCCGTTACGTGCTTGATTTTCGCCCTCAGGATGGCTTCGACTGTGGACCATTTGAAGTCTCTTCAGTCGTGGCGGAAATCGGCTGCTGCGCTTCAGTCATCTGGGCGGAGCCTCTCCTGACTTCCAAAGTTGTACAGGACTAAAGCATTGAACATAAAAAAACACAATGACCCTGACAAGAACGCCTGCTTTGCTTCACTCTGGTTGCTATTGCGCTCATTCATGGCACGTGCTGGGTTTTCTTCCCAAAATGAGTTGCTAGGGCCTGCCTCACCT
The DNA here is from genome assembly GCF_013339745.2 of Dermacentor silvarum. Lineage (NCBI taxonomy): Eukaryota > Metazoa > Arthropoda > Arachnida > Ixodida > Ixodidae > Dermacentor > Dermacentor silvarum. The sequence continues at coordinate 393,551,434 of NC_051154.1, read as the reverse complement.
ATTGCCCTCCCCCACTGTACTCTTCGGTGTTACGTGATGGCTGTGCATATATGTCCAATGCACGTGCCTCACTTTCCCGCTGGAGCTCTACACTGTCTTTCATTGCCTCACAGATATTGTAAAGAACACAGGCAGCTCAAATAGCCAGTTTGGCCTTCTTCAGCTTGCACTCCATCCTTTTCATCACGAAGCGAAAACGTGCCTTTAGCCTCCCTAAGCCATTCTCGACAATCCTCCTAGTCTTTGAAAGGTTGTAATTGAACACTCCTTCACTGCTTCCAGGCTGAGCATTTGGGAATGGCTTTTGCCGGTTCGGTGACAAGGGGAATGCCTGATCCCTCAGAATATTGGGCGGAACGTTGGTGCCCTCTATCATTGCCATGGAAGAGCTGAAGGTCCCATTCTCGATCAGCGTATGCAGCTTAGATCGGCCATACACGCTGGCATCATGGCACCTTCCGGGACTTCCAACGTTAATATACCGAAAATGATATTTGTGGTCCACTACTGCCAGGAGTATGATGCTGTACCTTTGTGGGAAAGCAAATGTGGGTTCATCAGCAACTACTATGAAGATACGCATGCAATAAGTCATCACCACAGTTGTCTAGAGCACTGAAATGACTCGCTGTTGCATTCAGGAATTGCAATTTTTTGGCAGGCACTCAGTATTGAAGATACCCACGCAATACGAATTGCCATAGGACTTAGCCACGCTAGGATTTAAATTTCTCTTTACTGAAGCACACTGCTTCAGCACAGTAGACAAGTATGCTAACCATAATTTGCTGTATAAGGAAATGAGCACACAGATCAATCCATACTAGGGTTGACAGTGAGTGATGAACACAGCATGTAGGAAAAACAGGAAATTCTGCAATTATGAGGCAAATAAGTAAAACATAGTATTGTTGGGATGCCCGCCGCAAAGTAAATTTATATTGAAAGCATTATATAGACGGAACATTTTAAACTGACGCATACAGATGGACACACCCAGTAGGGGGTACGTAGTCTTATAATTAATACAAAAAGTGTATCCCTAAGAAGCAGTGCATGTAAAGATGCAGCATTGAGTTCGACACATCTGTCATTAAAACCAAGCACATCAAGAGTGTACATCAGGAGTGGCTCGCAAAAGATCAGCGACGTAAGAAGGTGAAAACAATGGCACAACAGGAAGTAGAGCAGGGACACCCAGCCGATCCACCCGTAAGGCAAGATGAATAGAAAAACCACCCACAGCAACGAAAACCAACTCTTGAACTGACAATGGAATTGTCGCAGCTACAAACGCAAGCATGGATCATTGAGACAGTACATAATTAACGCCAACACGGCACCGAGCGTAATCGCACTGAAGGAAACAGGCACACACCCAACTCAAACCGGCTACAACAGACATACTACCACGCCTGAAAGCCGCGTGGCCACACTTACAGCTAAAACGCTCACTACAATGCAACACACAGTAGATGGCAGTGACGTCGACCACAACCTAATTGAGATCCTACCCCTCCAAAGAGGCCGAAAGAGCCTTTTCATACTGAACATCTACAGCCCACCCAAGCAGAAGCAGGCCAAGTTCGACTACTTGATCACCAAATCGATTACCATAGCCAAACCCAACAGCCTCCTTATAGTAGGCGACTTCAACGTGGCTCACCAGGCATGGGGCTACACGACAGCCACATGAAAAGGCACTGCACTCCAGTATATGATACAGCAGCACTGTCTCAACATCATCACAGATCCCGCATACCCCACACGTCTAGGAAACAGCGTCTCCAGAGATACGTTCCCTGACCTCACCCTCACTAAAGGGATACAACAAGCCACCTGGCACAACATGGAGGAAACCCTGGGCAGTGATCACTGCATTTTTGCAACCACATTGTACGTTACGCATGCTCACCGCCCGATAAAAAAGATAACACTCACAGACTGGACAGCTTTTCGCAAAGAGCAAGCGGATGACTCCTCGAGGGCTATTGCGGATCTCGAACTGTGGGTACGAGAGCTCCAGCAACACGTAAACAGACATTCAAAACACATCACACTCACCACAGATATTACGGCAGTAGACCCGCACCTTGTTCACTTGTGGCAGGCCCGTCGAGGCCTTGTTAGGAGATGGAAGCGCCAAAAACATAACCGGAAACTGAGACTACGTATAGCGAAACTGACGGCAACCGCAGAATTTTATGCTGGGGAGCTTACCCGTCACAACTGGCGACAACTAAGCAACAAGTTGCAGGGCCCTCTTTGCACGGCCAAAACATGGTCGCTACTACGCCATCTTCTTGACCCCACGCAAAGCAAAACAGTCAGCCAGCAAACAATGCGTCTCCTCTACAATCATCCGGGTTCTGACGGCGACATCCTGGAAAAGTTGAGGGTGCGGTACATAGGAGACTTCAAACCCACACAGGGACAACCACCCACGTACAGTGGAGGCGACAACCACGACCTGGACAAGCCGATCACAATCTCTGAGGTGCAACAAGCAATCCATGCACTCACACGAAACACCACCCCAGGCAAGAACCAAATAAATAACAAGCTCTTGCGCAATCTGGCTGACGGCACCATTCAATCTCTTACTGACCTATTTAATCATCATTGGGAGGCGGGTACGCTACCAGCGGATTGGAAGCATGCGGACATCATCCTCATTCCAAAGCCAGACAAAGCCTCCAGCTTAGAAAATCTCAGACCAATATCACTGACTTCATGCCTAGGTAAGCTTCTGGAGCACGTCATTCTGAACCGACTTCATCCTTACCTAAAATCCAGTGACTTGCTGCCCGAAACGATGTTCGGATTCCGGCCCCACCTTTCTAGCCATGACGTTCTCCTTCAACTGAAGGAACAAGTCCTTGAACACATTTCACCACACAACACCGGAGTGATCTTAGCACTAGACCTTAAAGGCGCTTTCGACAATGTGGCTCACAGTACCATCCTTACAAACCTAAGTCTTACCCACTGTGGTCGTAATACTTAAAACTACGTACGCGCCTTTCTAACCAACCGCACGGCCACAGTAGGCATTGGCTCACTCAGAACCCCGATGTTACCTACTCACAACAAAGGAACCCCACAAGGTGCCGTTCTATCACCCACCCTTTTCAACATTGCTATGATGAAGCTACCTGATAAACTCAATGCAATACCAGGAATCAGGCACGCAATATACGCCGATGATATCACTATCTGGACCACCACTGGTTCTGAAGGAGAAAAACAAGACGCACTCCAACAAGCGACTGACGTCGTCCAGCATTATGCAACAAGCAGCGGTCTCCGATGCTCCCCCGAGAAGTCGGAACTATTAGTCGTTTGACAGAAATCCCGTAGAAAACTCAATGTAATACCCCACATTACACTCACCCTTGACGGCAAAGAAATACCCACAGTAAATCGCGTCCGCATCCTCGGCCTCCACATACAACAGGACGGCGGAGGCGCCTACACCATCCAACGTCTCAAGCATACCACTTTCCAAGTCATGCGAATGATCAACCGTATCACCACCAAACAACACGGCCTGAAAGAAGACGACGTGACCCAGCTCGTCCAGGCCCTGATAAGCAGCCGCATCACCTACGCTGCCCCGTACCTTACCCTCACTCCCAAGGAGAAAGATCAAATAGACATACTTCTGCGGAAAGCATACAAGCAAGCGCTTGGCCTACCACCGGTAACAGCCACACTCAAGCTCGAAGCCCTAGGAGTCCATACCACAGTAAGAGAAATCATAGACGCCCACCTCACAAGCCAACGAGAACGCCTAGCCCTCACACCAACAGGCAAGAAGCTCCTAGCGCGCCTAGGCTACCCAACACAGGGCCGAGGCCACGAAAAATCAATCTATCTGGCCCCCAACATCCGGGAGCATATCAAGGTAGCCGCCATTCCCAGAAGCATGCACCCGGAACATCATGCCGGTCGTCGCAAAGCTCGCGCAAAGACTCTTCAAACAAGGTACGTTAACCTCCCCAACATACTATACACAGATGCCGCGCAGTACCCCGAAAAGCAGCCATGGCAGTCAGTGTTGTCGACCATAACCTTCAAGAGGTGGCCTCGATGACGGTCCGCACTGCCAACACCCTCGAAGCGGAGGAGACAGCCATCGCCTTAGCCATCGCCTCTAGTCAAACCACAGAACACGCTACAATTATTACCGACTCTCAAGCAGCTTGTCGTAGCTATGCCAGAGGCAGAATACGTTCCATCGCCGCCCGACTCCTCAAACAAGCCTCTCAATTACCCGACGTTGAAATAGTATGGACTCCAGGACACGAGTCCCTCCGTGGAAATCAGCGTGCGCACGCTGTAGCCCGAGCTCATGCCACCCGGGCGCCACAAGAGAGGGATACGGCCGCATCTATGGAGCCTGTACCTTTACAATGCCACGCCATATTAGAACACCACAGATTGAACAGACGACAATACCCACCCCCGCACAAGACCCTCTCACGCGAAGACGCAGTAGCATGGCGACAATTACAAACCAACACATACCCCCATTTAAGCAGATTACACGCAATACACCCTGCACTGTACTCGTACAAATGCCCCTTTGTAACGACTACGCTTCCCTATATTGACACGTATACATGTTTATCTTTCGCCGATGGCCGCTTTCCACCGGCTAACAAATGTTAAACGTTATCGCTCGGCGCAGGACGCGCCTGTATCGGAAGTTTCTAGAACGTTATCGATGCTTCTTTCCGTTGCCTGTTTTCACCGACGCTTATGTTATCTGATTGTATGAGCGACGCAAATTGTCTAGAACTTTCTGGAAGACACGCGCGTACCAGGGATTATTCTGGAACCTTCGATGACTCAGGTATAAAAGCCGACGCGTTTTGCCGCTGATCAGATTTCGACGATCGCCGACTGTGTTCGCTGCTTTCGTTGTGCTTCGAGCGTAGCTTGCTTTTGTGGGAACAGGTTCGCCCAATAAAGAATAAGTTTCGTCATACACAATTTTACGACTGTTTACTTCAGCGTAGCTACTACGTGACATCTGGTGGAGGTGCGGGGTAGGCGTCGACGTCTTCCGCACGGTTTGGGCTTGGCTCACGGCTGGAAGGGGGAGTCCGGTACAAGGACATAAAAGCGATAGTACAAGGACTCAGGGCGATAGTACACGAAGAGCTGCAGAAGTTGCTACCGTCGTCGCCGCCTCAAGTTGCTTCCATCGCCGATATCGTGCGGGAGGAAATCCAGCAATCGCTAGGACTTCCCGAATCGCTGCAAACCCAGCCGGAAGCGATGACCTACGCCGCCGTCGCCCGTCGTCAAGGCCCCCCTCCGCGCTCGCGCCAGGAACGCCGCAGTTTCGTGGTCCAACGCCGCCACCGCCAGCACACCCGCCCGTCGCCCAACGCAGTTACCAAAGGAAGAGGGACATTTGGCGCGCCCCCGACCGCCGCCCGCTCTGCTATCACTGCGGGGAAGCCGGCTATGTCTACCGCCGATGCCCATACCGCGAGATGGGCCTACGAGGGTTCGCAGTCAACGCGCCGCGTCCAGTGCGAGGTGAACGACCGCGCGACATCGCCGACTACCTCTCCGGAGCCTGCAGTGGCAACTACGACGACCCTCACGCTCGCCGTCACCAGGCCGCTACATCTCGCCGCATCGCCGTCAGTACACCGGTACTACCCGGCAGGCGCGTAGTCAGGGGGGGGGGGGGGGGGGGGCTGATGGGGCTTCAGCCCCTCCCGAAATTTTTTCGTGCCGGCATGCACCGCCGACCAAAACTACCACCAACGCCGGGAATAATAATAATAATAATAATAATAATAATAATAATAATAATAATAATAATAATAGTAATAATTTATTTCCCATGAACAAAATTGCATGGTGGGGTTCTGGATAAAAAGTTGTCGCAGTTTCACCTAAAAGGCGAAGCATCAATTGCGATAGCAAATTTGTAGAGAGCTATACAGAGTAATGATATTAGCTTTATCAGCTGTATAAACTTGGACATGCATCAGCACCGGCAACACGCAGAACTGTTGTCGACGCCGTCGGCGTTTTGCCCGCGTTCGCTCCAAATGCGTGCGTCGTTGGTGACTGTTGCCGGAGCCTCTGATATAAATAGGCACTTGGTGCCGCAGCTAAACGTCGCCTCCCTTCCCTCCCCCTCCCCCCCCCTCCTCCACGGCATCTCGCGCGTCGGAAGAAGGCGCGTTTGCTCTACATATATGGTGATTGTAAAGGAGGAAAGAGACGCCTACTTCTGCAGCCCTTAAGGGAGCACGGCGCAGAACGCGCGTTTGTTCTCCGCCGTGCGTTCACTCTCCGTGAAAGCGCGCGCCCCTCGCGCCCTTTCACTCGCACATACAGCGTTCGGCGCGCGGCGACGATTTCATTTCCATTGACGTAATACGGAACCTCACGGCGACGGCGACGACGACGGCAGAAATCTGCTTTTGAGTGTCCATATAATTGCTATCGCAATAAAAGTTGCACGCAGGCAACTTGACCAGCCCAAGAACCCATCAAAGGCAACAGAGGGCGTCGGGCACTCACATGTGAGTAAACAGATGGGAAGGTGTGAATTTACAAAAAAAATGTGTATACAAGACAGGCAGTAATACACTTTAACAATTACAAAAACACGTAGTCTGCATTAACAAGGAAATATTGAATTTATACATGAGCAATATAGATTACATATAGAAAGTCTTATTATACGACAACAGGAAGAAAAATAGGGGGAAAAAACATAACATAGCATTATATTCAGTGCAGCATAAACTAAAGCAAATAAAGGGGGGAAAAGGCATACAGTATTGCATATGAACAAACCACGACCTCCTCTATAAACTTCCGACCTGCTCACTGACGCCACGCCTACGGCGGCGCACGGGCCTAAAAACTGTTGCGTAGAGACCGAAAGTGCCGCCAGGTGCCGCCTGAACTAACCCCCACAGCAGACGATGCGACGTAGCGCACGGCGGTCCTGGCGCACTGCTGTGCACGTTATTCTGTTTGTTTTTCGTGTTTCTAACGCGTAGATTGACGGATTCATGGAGTTTAACGTCTCAAAGCAACTGTCTGGCCATGAGAAGCACCGTAGCAGAGGGCCCCGAAATAATGTTGACTACCTGACCCAGTTGCACGAGCGGTTTTGCAGCGGGAACGCGTAGGTAACGACAACAAACAAACAAAAATAATATACAGCGCATGGCATGGAGAATGCAATCCTTATATTCATTTCCTTCCTTCATTTCATGCAGCGCCGCCTCGTTGGCTGCTGCCAACGTCCATTGGCTAGTTGATACAACTAACCCATGGGGTAATTCGTGCATGGACTATAGTTGGTACATTGATATAGAAACACGAGTTTCTGCAGCGCGAATAAACAGAACATATATATAAACGACGTACACGGTCATCCGCCTAAGTCGTTTACCTTTATGACCTATTAATTCCCACTGCATAAGCTCGAGTTTCAAGATTACCATTATCATGCGGCCTGCCCACACGAGAAAATAAAATCGAGCGGAAGGAACGGTCGTGCTTTACGCGTCGGGGCCTATAGTAATAGCGACCTTCTAAGGATGAAAGTGTGCAACATAACTGTCGGCGTACCGCTACGTTGCTACAGTGACTATTCGCGCCTACAATATTTTTGAAATGATCCCTAACACGAATAGTTCTCGCGGTTACGGCCACCGCTCGAGCTTCGCTGGCATTGACGCGTATATCGCATCGGCACTGCTCCCGCGCGTTCATCATTGCTTCTGCTGCATCGTCTTAAGAATATGCTTCAGATAAAAGCGTGAGGAGAGAAACTGAACTCAATTCAGCCGCTCTTGCGAGCACTATACTGATCCATGGGAATGTTGTGTAGGAACAGCCAAGCTTAAATGATTTAGTACAACTAATTTTGATACTAGATCTACCCGCGAAAACCTTGCGCAGAGAAACTTTTTTCTTTTCATCGGATTTCCATTTTGAAAAGGACATGCATTTTGGCTGTCTGTCCGCTACATTATACCATCATCCTTTTTTTTCCCACTAATTTTTAGATGTCACAGGGAAACTCGTGGAACGATATCCCAGTCGCGATTCTTGACCGCCGCCGGCTCGACTTGCAGATAGGGACGCAACAGTACACCATTTCCGGAAACGGTGTTACTGCTACCGTACCCTAATGCTGTTGTTGACTGTGCAGTCGCTAAGTGATACACGATCAACTCCGAATGTCACAAAGGCAAGCGCCTACCACAAAAACCGAAGAAGCAGACCACGAGGAGCACATGCGGCCACAGCACCGAGTGCGAAGCGATAGGGGTAAGTGGTGGTGCCACGGCATGCGGCGGCAGTTCGGCGAAATAAAAAAAAAATAAAGACAAGCAAAAGCAAATCTGGCGTCAGGGGGAGCGTCCGCATGAGCAGGTCGGAAGTTTATAGAGGAGGTCGTGGAACAAACTCATTAAACCACAAGGATTAGTTTGACTGAAAGTAGTTGTGCAGGCTGCATAAGGACAGAAGGTCTATTTCTCGTAAGGCGAGGTTATTGAGTAAAGTCGGAAGTGTATGTCGAAGCATTTGTTGACCATAATTCGTTCTTGAGTGCGGAATGTTCCATTGTTCAGGTGTCTTAGTGTCATAGACTGCGACATGTTCGTGTAGGCGCGCTATGTTCAATCATTCTGCATTCTGTCTACAATGTCTTTTTCACGCTCGAAAGACATTTCGGCACGAACATTGCGAACTCGGGCTGGATTTCGTGGCACCTGGGGTGGATTTCGTGGCACCTGGGGTGGATTTCGTGGCACCTGGGGTCACGTAACGCAAGGAGCCCCATCTGAGCACAAACTTTCAAGGGCTTTCTGATAGCGAGCGGGCGAGTTGCGGCATCTCGCAGCGGCCACGGAATCTACGGAGCGCATGGATTTCAATTCCGAAACTGTATGGGTGTAACGTTCTCATAAACTTTTGACGCGAAAGGTGCACTGCCATTTCCAAAGGCGTGCTTTAAACGATTTTCAATTCTGGAACTTTATGGGGTTAATGCTGTTATAAACTTGGACCAACATGCGTGCACTGGAGCCCTCGTGTCCAAGCCGTTCCAGAAATGAAAGCACGCGCTCGCAATCTTCCACACGCACGAAAATACTAAATATTACCGTGACTGTGAGCTAGCAGCTGATAATTTTCTCCAAACATTTTCAGGACGCGTGCCCAATGTGATCGATCAGCTGAACCAGGGCAGGCAAAGTAAAATTTGAGAAAACAGGACAAAGGAAATGGCCTATTATTGAGGAAATTGTTTTGCGGGCTACAAGGTCTGGCTCTCGTTGGCCACAGGGACAGTGGCCCTATGGATTTAAGCAAAGGCCCCGCTGAAAATACAGGTATTTTCAGAACGCTTCTTCGCATGCGAGCTGATTGTGGAGATACATATCTGAAGAACCATTTGGAAAGTTGCCCCAGTAATGCCTCGTATTTAAGCCCAGATGCACAAAACCAAATTATAGAAATTTGTGGCAAAATTATCAAAGAAAGCCTAGTTGCAAAAGCAGGCTGCTTCTCCATACTTCCTGACGAAACGACGGACATCGCTCGAATCGAACAGCCTACTGTTTGTGCAAGGTACCAAAACAAGGATGCCAACGACATCGAGGGAGTGATTTAGGTTTTCGCACCAGAATAGATGCCCTCTCCCTTTGCGACTGCAGGTTCTATGTAAATGTGTACAAACTGTTCCAGATTCTAGTCACCCTTCCAGTGACCACTTCCAGCGCAGAGAGAATATTTTTTAACAAGAGTTTACTAAAAAACTACTTGCGCTCTACGATGTCTGTGGAACGCATGGTTAGACTGGTGCTTCTATACACCCACAGAGACGTCGGCATCAACGAGTCCGAAGTCATTGACCACTTCGCTCAACTTCCCCGCCGAGAAAAGTTTGTCCTTTAGATAGCGAAGCAGCAAAAATCAATGCAAGTAAAAAGCTCTGTTCCTTCACGTCCATAAGCTCGTAATTATGAAAACGTATGACTGTTCGTTAGCTTTTAAAACCGCAAAAATTTTAGCCGTTTATTCTAGCAGTTAGCATCATGATCAAAATTATCATGCGAATACGGAAATTACGAAGACATCAGTAACCAATTTTGACCGACCTTGCTCATTGAAAGCCTGGCCCACGCGGCGTTTGCCAAAAACACACTCGGATATTAGGTAGTAACTTGCCGCATCATCTGTGGCGTTCGTTTGTCCTTTTCTTTCCTTTTTAGCTACCTGCTTTTATTTCTCTTTTGAAATGAAGCAAAACCCTCCTTTAATTTTGGGTGCAGAATAATTGTTGCCGCTGTGCAGGCAGTTAAATTACACACTTTCGTACTGATTTCTGCATTATTCCTCTATTATTCTACCTGTATGGTGCTGTCGCGACCGCTGCATGGCCCGAGTACATATCACGATTTCTGCGATCATAGTTTTGTTCTTGCCTAGATCATCTGTCTTTCTGTGCCCAAAGTTTACTATCTCTGACTCCGCAACGTGTTTATTTGTCTTGTTTGACGCATAATATACAGTGGCGCTTGCTTAAATACGTAGATTAATTGGAGACTTAGACGTATATTTAAATATCTTGTTGCGAGGTGTTGTGTATACAAGCAGTGAACTTTGTTTCCAGCGACTCTTTTTTGCCCTTTAGCGAGTTGTATCTTCGCATTTGTTTGTTCCATGCTATCTTCGCATTTCTAATGTATATTTTGCAGAAATCTTACTTTTATGTGACTGCCACAGATACGAAGATGAGAGGATTGCCCTTTGGACGGCTTTGGGGCACTGAGACGACAGGCCTTTTACGGAGGAAAAGATTTTGGACGCGTGGCCTCGTGCGTCTGCTACATGCAGGGCTACAAACGCGCTGCTGCGTTTTTTGAAGTGCACAAGCCTGTATGACCGCCTGTGACGAAACTTAGCGATGAACGCTTAACTGTAAATTTGTAACGTGTGAACTTCTCTCTTCCTTATCTTTCAATTCCTTCTCCCCCTTCCCCAGTGCAGGGTAGCCTACCGGGCTCAGCATAGTTAACCTCCCTGCCTTTCCCTTATGACCTCTCTCCCTCTCCTACTTTTTATTTGTATTCACTGTTGCGAGTATAATCTCGGTGTAATTACAATACACGACCGGTAACAGCTGCTCCTGCGCAATAACTTTACAACGAGGGACAGCGTCATTGAGGTTTTTTCCTGGCCGATGCATATGTGCGAAAATGTAAACAAGGTTCTTGAATGACGAAGATTCATCAAAATGTTTGCCCTCAACTTATTCATTTCATGGCCTTTACGTTCTTCATATCAGCTGTATACACTGCTTTGCTGGTTTCGAACTGATATAGTTCTAATGTCCGTGTGATATTTTCTTTCCGTAATAAATAGACAAAAAAACGCGGCCGCATTGATATCAGTTATTTCTGCCAGAATTTTTAGGCCATACGAATATATTCTTTTATGAAAAAATACTTAATTTACTTGACAGTGCGTAGCGTTCAATAATTCGTTTGCAGCATCTAATATACAATGGCATTGACAATGCAGTTATTAGTCATGTATTTGATCCCTCGAAAACTTCTATAAGGAGGAGGCCGCGCTCCAACCTGAGCCCCCCCCCCCCCCCCCCGAACAACATTTCTGGCTACGCCACTGCTACCCGGTGCCGATCTCCCAGCCCTTACACGGGATACTAAAGGCAGCAACCGATGGAGGTGCGGTTGCTGTACGACGCAACGCCGAAGATCCTCCGCCGCCGCCGACGACGACGATTCGCGAATCATCACGACGAGATATCAGCACGCCGCCTAGCAACAGCCTTGACAGCACTTCGCCGCCGAAAGAAGACCTTCCGACGCGACGTAGCAGCAGCAGAGCAAGCCGACGCAGCCGTGATCCGACGCCACGAATTAACCGCAACGCCAGACGCCGGTCTACCGATATAGACGTGCTCATCGATGGCCATGACGTCACCGCTCTCGTCGACACTGGAGCCGACTATTCCGTCTTCAGTGGCCGTTCGCCGCCAAGTTGAAGAAGGTGAAAACAGCCTGGCAAGGACCCGATATCCGGACAGCGGGAGGCCACCTAATAACGCCGACTGGAATCTGCACAGCGCGAGTCACGGTAAACAACCGCACTTACCCGGCGAGATTCCTAATCCTGCAGCACTGCTCCAGGGATGTCATCCTAGGCATGGACTTTCTAAATCAACACGGTGCAGTCATCGACTTAAGGTCCAAGTCAATAACGCTTTCAACGCACAACGCGATACCACCGCATACAAGCATAAGTTACCATGCCTTGAATGTGCTTGAAGAACAAGTCACCGTTCCGCCTCGCTCCAGCGTAATGATTTCCGTCGGCACCGAAGTGCCTGCAGACATGGAGTGCGTCATTGAGGGCGATAATCACTTACTGCTCGACCGTGAAATTTGCGTCGCTAGAGGCATAGCAGAGCTACGTGCAGGGAAAGCAAGGGTGATGCTCACGAACTTCAGCCCCGAATGCAAGCACATTAACAAAGGCACCACGGTCGCCTACAGCGACGAAATAGTACAAGCCAGCAGAGCTTTCGCCTTCACGGATTCCAGTGCACCTACAACGACGACTATAGTACCTGAACCAACTTTCGACGTCAATCAGAACCTTCCAAGGCATAAGAAAGAACAACTAAAGGCTCTGCTCCTGCAATACGAGGACTGCTTCTCGTCGTCGTCAAAAGTTCGAAAAACCCCTGTCGCCAAGCAACGCATCATAACCGACGAAAATGTCCGGCCACTCCGTCAGAGCCCGTACCGAGTTTCGGCGCGCGAACGGGAGGCCATAAGGCAACAAGTCGACGAAATGCTACGCGACGACATCATCCAGCCGTCCAAGAGTCCGTGGGCGTCCCCCGTTGTGTTAGTGAAGAAGAAGGATGGAACCCTACGTTTCTGCGTCGATTATCGTTGCCTCAACAAAATCACGAAGAAGGACGTATACCCCCTCCCACGGATTGACGACGCCTTGGATCGACTCTACAACGCAAAGTATTTTTCGTCGATGGACCTCAAAACCGGCTACTGGCAAATCGAAGTCGACGAGAGGGACCGGGAGAAGACTGCCTTTATAACAGCAGACGGACTGTTCGATTTCAAGGTGATGCCGTTTGGTCTTTGCTCGGCAACTGCGACTTTCCAACGTGTCATGGATACAGTACTGGCAGGCTTGAAGTGGCACACTTGCCTCGTCTATTTGGACGACGTCGTTGTGTTTGCCTCAAGCTTCGAGGAACACCTGCGGCGCCTTGAAAAAGTTCTTCAAGCAATCAAAACCTCCGGACTCACGTTAAAGCCAGAAAAGTGCCGCTTCGCATATGAGGAGCTCTTATTTTTGGGCCACGCCATCAACAAGTCTGGAGTGTGCCCTGATCCACAGAAAACTGCGGCCATCCCTGACTTTCCTCCGCCCGCCGAGAAGAAGGCAGTCCGTAGATTTATTGGACTGTGCGCCTATTACAGGCGCTTCGTCAAGGACTTTTCGCGGATCGCTGAGCCACTGACGTACCTCACGAAGGCCGACGTCGAGTTCAAGTGGGATACGCCGCAAGTCGAAGCTTTTGAAGAACTTAACCGACGCCTGCAATGACCGCCAATACTTGGACATTTCGACGAAAACGCCGATACCGAAGTGCGCACTGACGCAATCAGTGTAGGACTCGGCGCCGTGCTTGTGCAGAGGACTGACGGACTAGAAAGGGTTGTAAGTTACGCTAGCCGTTCGCTATCGAAGGCGGAAGCAACTTATTCCACAACAGAAAAGGAGTGCCTCGCCATCATCTGGGCTACATCAAAGTTTCGCCCCTACCTCTATGGCACGCCCTTTAAAGTTGTGAGCGACCACCACGCCTTGTGTTGGCTAGCTAACTTGAAGGATCCTTCAGGTCGCCTCGCACGATGGAGCCTGAGACTTCAAGCATTCGACATCACCGTCGTTTACAAATTCGGGCGAACGCACGCTGACGCCGATTGTTTGTCTCGCGCCCCCGTCGAACCGCCGCCACAAGACGACCAGGATGACGACACTTTCTTGGGACCCATCAGTGCCGACGAATTCGCCGAACAACAGCGAGTCGACCCGGAACTAAGGAGCCTTGTAGACTACCTGAAAGGCAAGACCGTCATTGTGCCGAAGGTGTTCAGGCGAGGATTGGCGTCGTTCTTCTTGCAAAACGACATTCTCCTAAAGAAGAACTTCTCGCCTCTCCGAGCCAACTACCTCCTCGTGGTACCCTCAGCATTGCGTCCAGAGGTTCTGCAAGCTCTCCATGACGACCCAACGGCTGGACATCTCGGTTTTTCCCGCACTCTCGCGAGGATACAAGAAAAATACTACTGGCCTCGCCTCTCTGCCGACGTCGCCCATTACGTAAGGACATGCCGAGACTGTCAGCGACGCAAAACACCGCCGACAAGACCAGCCGGACTTCTACAGCCAATCGAGCCACCTCGCCGACCGTTCCAGCAGATCGGGATGGATTTACTGGGGTCTTTTCCGACGTCGACGTCCGGGAATAAATGGATCGTCGTCGCTACGAACTACCTCACCCGCTACGCCGAAACAAAAGCCTTGCCCAAAGGCAGTGCCGCCGAGGTAGCCCCATTCTTCGTTGAGAACATCCTCCTGCGTCACGGTGCCCCAGAAGTCCTCATCACCGACAGAGGCACGGCCTTTACGGCAGAACTAACTCAAGCCATCCTGCGGTGCAGCCAGACAAGCCATCGCCGCACCACCGCCTACCACCCGCAGACGAATGGCCTCACCGAGCGCCTAAATAAGACCATCGCCGACATGCTGGCAATGTACGTCGACGTCGAACACAAGACGTGGGATGCCATCGTTCCGTACGTGACCTTCGCATACAACACGGCCGTGCAAGAAACGACGCACATGGCGCCGTTCAACCTGGTCTACGGAAGGAACCCGGCAACGACGCTTGACGCCATGCTACCAGACGTCGCTGACGAAGAAAATCTCGACGTTGCCACTTATTTGCAGCGTGCCGAAGAAGGTCGACAGCTCGCCCGCCTGCGCATCAAGAACCAGCAGAGGACCGACAGCCGACACTACAATCTACGACGACGCTACGTCGAGTACCAGCCCGGCGACCGTGTTTGGGTCTGGACTCCGATACGCCGATGAGGACTTAGCGAGAAACTGTTGCGCCGCTATTTCGGACCATATAAGATAGTCCAGTGCGCCAATACGTCGGATTATGAGGTCGTGCCAGACGGCATTTCGCAATCACAGCGGCGCCGGCCACGACCTGAAGTCATCCACGTGGTGCGTCTTAAGCCTTTCTACGCCCGCTGACGAGCTTATAGGTACTTTGTTACTTGTTATTTTCTTTCTTTATTACGCGTCGTTTTGTTTTCGCTTTCGCGTTTGTTTGTAGCATCGGGACGATGCTTTTTAAGGGGAGGGTATTGACACGTATACATGTTTATCTTTCGCCGATGGCCGCTTTCCACCGGCTAACAAATGTTAAACGTTATCGCTCGGCGCAGGACGCGCCTGTATCGGAAGTTTCTAGAACGTTATCGATGCTTCTTTCCGTTGCCTGTTTTCACCGACGCTTATGTTATCTGATTGTATGAGCGACGCGAATTGTCTAGAACTTTCTGGAAGGCACGCGCGTACCAGGGATTATTCTGGAACCTTCGATGACTCAGGTATAAAAGCCGACGCGTTTTGCCGCTGATCAGATTTCGACGATCGCCGACTGTGTTCGCCGCTTTCGTTGTGCTTCGAGCGTAGCTTGCTTTTGTGGGAACAGGTTCGCCCAATAAAGAATAAGTTTCGTCATACACAGTTTTACGACTGTTTACTTCAGCGTAGCTACTACGTGACAATATCAAACCACATGGGCATGCCCCAATATACAGGTAGCCCCGCATATACCCAACCCCACACCCGAGCAGTGGGAGGCCGTGCTGACTAGCTCGGACCCTCGTGACCAACAACAACTGGTGCGGCGGGCCCGGGAGACAGCAAGAGCCGCAGGAGCCCTGGACTGAGGGCACCTCCGAACACAAGCAGGAAGACGTCTGCTTGTTTTTTTTTTTCTCTTAAAAATTTTTTTCCTCCTCCTCCTCCTCCTCCTCGGGAGTGTACAATCGCGCTAGGTGCAAAAAGGGGCAAGGGAACCTACCAGCCTTTGTAATTATAATAGTCCGTGGCATGGTCTTTCGGCGGCGAGACAGGAAAGTGGTATCCATCCAAGGCGCCGATGGCTTGCGGGAAGCCTGTGACGGCGTAGAACTCACGCATGTGGGCCCTCGTATTGTTGGGATGTACCATTCCTAACCATTCCCCTTCAAGCAGATCCACCACGGCAGTACAGAATTCTTGATGTAGAACATTCAGAGTTGAGCGAGATATATCAAAGAGGTGGGCAATCGTTTCGTCCTCGGCGCTGGAGCACAAGCGGTATAGTGCAACTGCGACACGTTCCTCCAAAGAGATCGGCTTCATCATGTTGGTGGTTGGCCGCTCAAGGATCGAGCGGCACGATTCCACTATGTACCGAAAGGTGGAGGGACACACACGTAGCGCTTGTTTGAAATGAAATTCGCTTAGGTTTGGTAGAGTGTCCTCAAACCACGTGTCGCTTCTTACAAAGCGCCTCCGTTCCCGTTGGGGGGAAGGATAATGCTCTGCCAGCACGGCTGCGATGGTGAAATTGTTCGCCATGAGCTCATCCTCGAAGTTCATTAAGGTAGACTCTGCCTCTTGAAGTTCATCGTCGAGTTGTTGTTCTTGACGTTGACGCCGGGCTCTTGCGCACAGATAATAGGCTAGCACTCGCTCATATTCTGGACCAGCAGGAACAAACGCCGCCTCGTCGCACGCCACCATGTTGTTCTGGATTGGCTAGGCATTCGTCTTGGCCGGCATTCACTTTGCAACACCTCATAGTAAAAGAAGTGGCGTTTTTGTTGAGAAAAAAATAGATTAAGTTTGTTTTTATTTATCATACCACGTAAAACAATCACTTCTTGGACGTTTTTGTTTTTTTATCTACATCTTCTAAAAACGCGCACGTGTCTGTCGCCTTGTTTTTTTTTTTCGTTTTTTTTTTTTACGGCGAGTGCGCTACATTTTCCCGTTTAGCACCACGTAGCATAAAGTGTCACTCAAGGTCCCGAAGTACACTCCCCGTAAGTGCATTTAACTTGCCCGCTTGACAGGGGTATTACATAAAAGAGCGACCTTGGAGTGTTCAGATTCCTATCTATGTCCTTTACGGCGTTGTCGTGGTCAGGAAAAAGCGGAAGACTCGGGCAGGGAGGTGGTCGGCGCAGAACAAAACAAGTCAAATGTCACACTGTGGTCATTTTACAAAGAAATATTGCTTATCTTTTCTACACTGAGGAATGCACGGAAAATGAACGCGTTTGACAGGGACACACCGATTTCGAGAGACCAATGTGTTGGAGTTTATTGGAGAGGCAATTCCCGGAAGCTCGGAATAGACAACTTGCAACAATGTCGTTAAAAATGCGTAAGAAAGATATTTTCCAAGCATGACACCTTTGACCACAGGGCAGTAGAACGAGCTATTGTTCCCATTCAATGGTTTCGTCTCACCATCCAAAAATCCTGCACATCCCTTTACATTGCAAGAGTCGCGCGCTGACAAAGGTTATTGAACGACAACAGTACATTCAATCTTGGTGGGCGGGTGTTGGTTGTGGAGGAACTAAGCGATCTGAAAATAATTGAGGGAATCGAGGTAATGTCGGAGAGGGGAGGAAGAGGGAAAAAGTAGAGGGCGAATTAACAAGGCAGACGCTTGTGGAACAAGCATCATCTCAGAATATACTATATTTCTTAGATAATATCACTCAAGACTGGGGCCAAACATCATCCGTTGCACGTACCGATTTTGAATGAGCTATTTGTGATTCCTCAAAATGAACGTCGACTGCAAAAACTGTCTCATGTTCGCAAATTAGAGTAAAGTATCATGTTGTCATAGTTTAAAGTTAAAAGCTGTCTTCACCTTCAGTTTGCACTGCTATTTCATCGTGGCCAACATATGTTGTTAAAGCACGTTCGACGAAACGACAGTGGCCACATCATATTGACGGCCTGTTCGATAAAACTACGTTGAATAAAACGTCATTGAATGACACGTCATGGACACCACTGTTTCATGACGATTTTCGTTATATTTCGCTTCCAAAAATATCAAATGGTGGTGTGCCCTCAATTCAGCCCAAAAGTAACACATTTTAATGAGAACCACCCCCCATCAGCCCCTTCCGCCAAACACACCTCTACAAAAATATTTTTATGAGACCACGAGGTCACTTCAGCGCTTTTGTTGATTACACCTTCTTGGGTTATATTCAGAGAAAGTTATAAAAACAGTCGCATAGGACCTGACATTCTTAACATTTCGTAGTACCGCGATCTTCGCCACGTTCCCATTTTTCTATTTGTTTAAAAAAATGTCACAGTTTCGCCCTAAGGGCGAAGCAATAAATGCGATAGCAACACAGCAATGTCATACGAAGTAAGGTGAGCGGCTTTGGTAGCAATATGAATTGTAGTAAACATGAGCTGATTAAGTAAGCAGGTATGCTGCGGCGTAAGTAGACCGACATGAAGAGAGACTCGATGACCACGAGAAGGCGCGTGTGAAACGGTGGTGTTGATGAGCAGCGCTGCCCGTGGGCAGCGCGTGCAAAGGGACACACATGTAGCGCTGCACAGCCGATCCGGGCAGCATTGCATGTGTAGCGTGCGTTGGAAAATGTGGCCCGACTATTACTTACTGTGGTGTGAGCGCGCACAAACAAACATGAATAGATCACACTGAATGACTGCAGACAACGACTATCAAAACGCTGGCAGCAAGCGCATATACGCCGCAGCGGGCGAAGGTACGTGCGGTCTATCGCTGCAACGCAAACTGAGCGGCGAATGCACAGCGCATAAAGGTCGGAGCCGTGTGGAGATAAGAGACGGCGTGGGCGAGCGACGAGCGCGGTTGTTGGCAGAGTAGAAGTGCGCCGATAGGTGATATGCAGAGTTAAGGTGCCTTTTTGCGGCACCTTATATCTGCATATCACCTATACACAGATTGTGCTCTTGCATTTGTTAGCCCCCTCCATGATTTTGCATTCTTATATATATATATATATATATATATATATATTATGAAAGAAATGCTCACACGTTTAACAACAACAAAAATACTATTATTTTACTGACGTTTCGGCCGGTGGTCCGGCCTTCATCGGAGTGAATGAGAATACACAAGACGTTCGTTCCCAAGGTGTCGGGAAGTCACGTGGAAAGCACATGTGGCTCCAAACAATGTGTAAGGGGAAAAAACAAAACAAACAGCAAAAATACCCGTTTTTTTAAAACGAGGCACTAACAGATGGAGAGAGCACCACACGTGGATGGCTGTGATGAGTCACGGAGGTGGACGCGTGGTCCTCACCGGCAAAGAAGCGGGGAAAAAAAAGAAAAAAAAATTGGTGGCGGAAGGGGGAAAAAGGGAGGAAAACATATGTGGGTGGCTTTGATGAGCCGCCTCTAAGGCAGCGCGTTCCCCAGTCCCGAGGGACCACCATCGTTTAAGATAAGAAGACACTCCACGGCAGACACGCCGTGCGAAGGGGGCATGCGACACAATAACGTCTCCAGAGTGAAAAAGAGAGAGGATATGCGGACGTGCCAGCACGAAGCAAGACCGTCTTATATGCGTTGCGGTTAGACTACAAGGAATTAACTTTCGGCTATAACCACATTTGTCTAATCAGAAGGCAAGGACGTGAGTTTCCCTTTGCTTTCATTAATACCCGAGGCGGTGGTATTAAACTTATAGATAAGATAGGACTCGCGAATTTCCCGGTCGTGGTGTGAGCGAAAGCCTGATTCCAATATTGTCGCCTTTAAGTCATTGAAAGAGTGACCGGGAAGGTTGACATGTTTGGATACGGGAAGGTTCAAAAGAGATTTTGTGTGTGACCTGTGGTTATTAAATCGTATCCTGAAAGGTGTCTCCGTCTGACCAATATACTGTTGACTACAAATTGTACATTCAAGAAGATAGATCACATTGGCGGTGTCACATGTAAAGTTTCCTTTTATTTGAACTGAGAAGTTGGACGCGGTACTGGTTGCTTTCTGTGTTGTCCTCATGTGAGGACAAACCTGGCAACGTGATTTGTTGCAAGGCATACAGCCTGTGCCACGGCTTGGGTTTAAGGTTGACTTTGTCAAACTGTCGCGTAAATTTTTATTTCTCCTATACACGACGCGGGGCGGTTCCACAAATATGCGCTTAAGGCGATCGCTTTGTGCAAGTATATTATGGTGCTTTCTAAGAATCGCTGAAACCTTGGGCACCGACGCAGAGTGGGTAAGGATTAGATTTGTGCATTGTTCACTATCAGGTAGTTTAGCTTTAAATATGTCGGCACGGTTGAGCTCGCCAGCTCTGTTTACAGCATCAATTATTTTTGCCGGGTATTTCTGCTTCAGGAGGGCGTCTTTCATTAGCGCACAATTAGCACTGAAATCTTCTTTGTTTGAACATATACGCTTAAAGCGGTGGGCTTGGCTGTACGGAATGCCCGTTTTACAGTGTCTGACGTGACTGCTATAGAAATGCAAATACTGGTGGGTGTCTGTTGGCTTCCTGTAAAGTTTGGTAGTTAATCTGCCTCCAGACAGTGAGACGCTTACATCGAGGAAGTTAACACTGTCGTGCGAGTAGTGGTGAGAAAAAGAAATAGTGGGATGAGCACGATTGAAGTCACCTATAAATTTTAAGAGATCTGTTTCACCATGAGGCCATATCATAAAGATGTCATCGATAAAACGCTTGTAGCAGAGTGGCTTTAAGCTGCGAGACGCGAGAAATTCGTCTTCTAGTACAGCCATAAAAATATTGGCGTAATTAGGACCTATTCTTGTTCCCATTGACGTTCCGCTTACTTGCACGTAATGGACCCCGTTAAACTCAAAATTGTTTAGTTCGAGAACTAACTTAAGAAGTGTCTGTAGCGTGTAGCAGTCAACAGGCTTGGCGACTGGCGAATCTTCATATGCTGACAGCACCGCCCTTATCCCATCAGAATGAGGGATATTTGTGTATAGAGAACTAACATCGAGTGTAACGAGTAAGCATTCAGGAGGTACTTCTAATTCTATGATGCCAGAAAGAAAATGACTGGTATCCTTTACAAAAGACGAAAAGGTACTTGGTATTCCATGAATTAAGCTGTCAACGTAGCGTGATATGTTTTCAGTGACAGTGCCTACACCGGAAACAATGGGTCGGCCTGGGTTGTGTTCTTTATGAATCTTGGGTAAGAGATAAAATCTTCCCGCTACGGGACTGAGTGGTATTAGAGAGTTGCCGATTGTTGTATCCATCTTCTTATCCTTTACAAGTTCCGTGATTCTATTCTTGATCTCGAGTTTAAAATCTTTAGTAGGATCATAAGTTAGTGTTTTATAGAATGAAGAGTCAGATAGTTGTCTGTTGGCCTCCTTAACATAGTCATTTTTGTCCATAATCACTATTGCACCTCCTTTGTCGGCAGGTTTAATTACAAGATCTTGCTTGCTGTTTAATTCATCCAGTGCCCTTTTTTCTTCAATAGAGATGTTGTGTCGAAAGGGAACTTGTTCTTTGTATGCCTGAAGTATATCGCGTTGTACTGCTTTAATATATATATCTAGACACTTGTCGCGCTGTGGAGGAGGAGTCCAGTGCTTACCGCTAGGTAGCGCATGACGTGTTTTCTCTGATTTAGGATGGTCATGAAAGTATTCTCGAAGTCTCAAATTTCTTGAAAATTTGTCTAAATCTTTAAGAAGCTGAAATTCACTAAAGCCGCCGGTGGCCGGGCAAAAATTCAAACCTTTTGAGAGGGCGCTAAGCTCGGCTGCGGTAAGTTCAATACTAGACAGGTTCACAACGTTATCAATCGTTTTGTTGTTGTTCTGTAAGGGTGCTGGTGTGGGAGGCATATCATGTGTTGATCCCAGCTGGTTGTCGTACGTAGCGACTCCCAGCCGGTTGTCGTGAGGACCAACGTTGTCGCGGGAAAATTTGCGGGCTTTAATTTTTGAGAGTGCTGACATCTTATCGGATTCATAGCGAACTATTTCTAATGACTCTTCCGAAGTGAGGTTCTGTCTCAGCACTTTCTCCTGCCTACGTAGCGACTCCGCGTTTGCTTTGTAGTGATCTATAATAATTGAAACTAATTCTAACGATGCATTCTTAAGAACGTTCTCCCATTTGATTTTGTTATTAATGGACATTTCCGAAGTGGCTGGCTTTAGATTAATCCTTAGGCCTTTAGGAACAACTGAGACGTTTGAATAACGGGCAAGGGCGGAAGCGTGCAATTCGCAGCGGATGCGTTTTTCTGATAATTTCCTGAGTTTTAAGAATTCCCTGGAGACTGGGAAACGGGCCGCCTTACCACTGTATGGCGGGCGCAGTCATACATCACAATTCTTGGCGGCGCCTTGTCCGGCGTTCTTGCGAAGGTTGTAGGTGGGTGGACCGGAAGGAGGAACCTTCTTCGATTTGCTTGGCGCTGCTGGAGCCTTGTGCCTCTGGTGGATCACCTCGGAAGGTTTGTCCAACATGCCCGTGTGGTCGGTAGTCGAAGAGAAACCATTTGAGGCCACTACCTGGGCTGCCGTGGGGGGATGAGTTTGTGACGCTGCTGAGGACAGCGGCGGGAAGTTCTTGTTGTTCAGTGAAGGGACGGTGTTTTTCTCCACAGCGGAAAAGTCACGCCACCCCGGGGAAGTGTAGCGACCTTTTCGGAAGCAGATGCCCTGGATGTGGCTGGCTATGAGGGCGACCCCTTCAAAACTTGGGTGTAGGCCATCGGCAGCAAGGACACGAGTTGGAGGCAGGTGCTGAAATCCGTGGTCGATGTAAAAGACCTTACGGGTTCGGTGGCAGAATGCACGAAGGCGTTGATTGAAGATGCAAGCCTCCCTGTTGTGGCGGCTAATGAAGGGCCTATTGTGGTTTCCGCGTCGGCGGTTGGTAGTGCGAGGCAGGATGATGGTGGCATATATCCTGGACACGTGCGGACGTTCCTTGAAGATCCGCTCCATCAACGACCGGTACTTGTCGAAAACTGCACCACCTCTCACCGAGCACAAATCGTTGGCGCCCACGTGGAGGATTAGTGCAGTCGTGGTAGCTGGTACGAAGTCGAGGAGATGGTTGATGTCGTAAATGTAGGCTCCAGTCTTGGTGATGAATGCGGGGGTGCTTTCGCAGTTAGGGTCGAAGTGCTGATGCAAGTACTTAACTTGAGAGTCCCCGATTACAACTGTAGAAGTGAGGCTCCTGGGGAATTTCCATGAGATGTTGTCAAACGTGGATCTTGCAGGGTTCATGGCGATATAGTATAGTCAATTAGGAGTTTGCGCCGAACCCGGTGAAAATATTATGAAATAAATGCTCACACGTTTAACAACAACAAAAATACTATTATTTTACTGACGTTTTGGCCGGTGGTCCGGCCTTCATCGGAGTGAATGATAATACACAAGACGTTCGTTACCAAGGTGTCGGGAAGTCACGTGGAAAGCACATGTGGCTCCAAACAATGTGTAAGGGGAAAAAACAAAACAAACAGCAAAAATACCCGTTTTTTAAAACGAGGCACTAACAGATGGAGAGAGCACCACACGTGGATGGCTGTGAT
This sequence comes from Dermacentor silvarum, assembly GCF_013339745.2. Taxonomy (NCBI): domain Eukaryota; kingdom Metazoa; phylum Arthropoda; class Arachnida; order Ixodida; family Ixodidae; genus Dermacentor; species Dermacentor silvarum. The sequence continues at coordinate 393,527,642 of NC_051154.1, read as the reverse complement.
GAGTCACGGAGGTGGACGCGTGGTCCTCACCGTCAAAGAAGCGGGGGAAAAAAAAGAAAAAAAAATTGGTGGCGGAAGGGGGAAAAAGGGAGGAAAACATATGTGGGTGGCTTTGATGAGCCGCCTCTAAGGCAGCGCGTTCCCCAGTCCCGAGGGACCACCATCGTTTAAGATAAGAAGACACTCCACGGCAGACACGCCGTGCGAAGGGGGCATGCGACACAATAACGTCTCTAGAGTGAAAAAGAGAGAGGATATGCGGACGTGCCAGCACGAAGCAAGACCGTCTTATATGCGTTGCGGTTAGACTACAAGGAATTAACTTTCGGCTATAACCACATTTGTCTAATCAGAAGGTAAGGACGTGAGTTTCCCTTTGCTTTCATTAGTACCCGAGGCGGTGGTATTAAACTTATAGATAAGATAGGACTCGCGAATTTCCCGGTCGTGGTGTGAGCGAAAGCCTGATTCCAATATTGTCGCCTTTAAGTCATTGAAAGAGTGACCGGGAAGGTTGACATGTTTGGATACGGGAAGGTTCAAAAGAGATTTTGTGTGTGACCTGTGGTTATTAAATCGTATCCTGAAAGGTGTCTCCGTCTGACCAATATACTGTTGACTACAAATTGTACATTCAAGAAGATAGATCACATTGGCGGTGTCACATGTAAAGTTTCCTTTTATTTGAACTGAGAAGTTGGACGCGGTACTGGTTGCTTTCTGTGTTGTCCTCATGTGAGGACAAACCTGGCAACGTGATTTGTTGCAAGGCATACAGCCTGTGCCACGGCTTGGGGTTTAAGGTTGACTTTGTCAAACTGTCGCGTAAATTTTTTTATTTCTCCTATACACGACGCGGGGCGGTTCCACAAATATGCGCTTAAGGCGATCGCTTTGTGCAAGTATATTATGGTGCTTTCTAAGAATCGCTGAAACCTTGGGCACCGACGCAGAGTGGGTAAGGATTAGATTTTCCCGCAGGGGCGTCTGCGCAAGCAGGCGTTTGGTGAGTTGCGCCACCACGGACCCGAGCACTCGAGGGTTGGACCCTCCCACGTTTAACCGTGCGTGGCTTAGCCGTGTCCGGGGAAAAGAGGATCCTGGGGGTTGAGCCGATCCCGGGTGTTCGGACCTTTATGGCCCCCCGGCGGAGGCAACACACCCCTTTGGCCTCGGCTTCACGTAGACGGCACCCCCGGACTGACCCACCCGGGGGAAATCGGTAGTTGCCTTTTCCTGTCTCTCTCTCCAATCTTCGTCTTTCTCTCTCGCCTCTTCAGCTCTCCTGTCTTCTACTCACTTCCATATTACTTCCGATCTTCTTGGCAGCGAGGGTTAACCCTGTGTGAGTAACCAACCTAGGTTATTTCATATTCGGTTATAGTGGTGACGTACAGCTGGCGTCTGCGGGACCTGTGTTTACAGGCCCTGCAGCGCCCCCTTGTTGGGCTCCATGGTGGGTGGCTGGCGTTGCTGCCGAAAATTTCATATATCCTTATGGCTAGTTCCTTCCCATCACTCCCTGATCGCCGTCTGAAACGAGGGCGCACCGAAGACGTGTTCCAGTTCTTTGGACATCAAAAACAAAACTTTCCACGATTCCATGTAATTCACTCGGAAAAAGCAGGAAAACAAGTACGAACAATCTCCCCTTTTCTAGTCTCTAAATCCCTTACTGATGCTCTTGGGCCAGGGTATAAGGCATCGAGGATGGCCAGTGGTGATCTCCTCTTGGAGCTCCATGATCAGAAGCAATATGAAAAGCTGCCTAATCTAGTCTCCTTTGGGGACATCCAAGTAACTGTAACCCCACACCGCACCATGAACACCACCCGTGGCGTTGTCTCAGACGACGATTTGTTGGAACTCACTGAAGCTGAACTCTTGGAGGGCTTCAGTGAACAGAGTGTTATCAACGTTAAGCGAATTAAGATGAGGCGTGACGGAAAAGAAATCCAGACCAAGCACCTGATACTCACTTTCAATTCAAGTGTTCTGCCCGAGTCCATCGAGGCCGGGTACATCAAACTTCGTGTGAGGCCATACGTGCCAAATCCTCTGAGATGTTTTAAGTGCCAGCGATTTGGGCACAGTTCACAGAACTGCCGAGGGCGGCAAACTTGTGCGAAGTGCAGTAATCATGAACATACCTCTGAATCCTGTGAAAACTCTCTTCTCTGTGCGAACTGTAATGGGGAGCATGCCGCGTACTCGCGGTCCTGCCCATGTTGGAAGAAAGAAAAGGAAATTGTTACAATTAAAGTGAAACAAAACATTTCATTTAAAGAGGCACGTCGGCAGGTGTGCTACCTGCCAAAAACCAGCTTCGCCGAAGTGGTGCGTCAGGGGGCTGCACCACAACGGCCTTCGGCGGCTGCCTGGCACACGCGTAGTGAGCCAGCGGTGACGCCATCCGCCCCCTTGGCGGGTGCAGCCAGTACTGCTCCGCCATCCAAAGAGGGCCCATCAACCTCCGGGCTGGTGGGCTCCAAGGCCCCGTCTTTCGAGGCGAGGCTTTCAAGGCAACCACATCGCTCGAAAGAGCGCGTGTCCAGCGCCTCGGAAGAGGCCATGGACACAACATCGAGCGTGAGGGCGCAGTCAGCGCCTAAGGAGCGGCGCGATTCCATCGACCGCTCCAAAAAAGAAAAATCTCGTGTCACGGCGCCTGGAAAGGGCCCGTGAGCTAACTCTATATTCTTGAACACACAGCATAAAAATCTATCAAAATGAACACACAAATCCTACAATGGAATGTGAGAGGACTTCTCCGTAATCTCGATGATATCACAGAACTCCTCCATAAATATACGCCAAAAGTGCTGTGTGTTCAGGAAACACATTTAAAACCTACACAAACAAACTTCCTCAGACAATATGCTATATTCCGTAAAGACCGTGATGATGCTGTTGCCTCGTCCGGAGGTGTAGCAATAATTGCAGATCAATGTGTTGCATGCCAGAATCTCTCTCTGCAGACACCACTGGAGGCGGTGTCTGTGCGAGCAATACTTTTCAACAGGTTGGTAACAATCTGTTGTATTTACGTACCGCCAAACTATAAACTCGGCAAAACGGAATTTTACGCACTAATTGACCAGCTCCCGGAACCATACATAATTGCCGGTGATTTTAATGCCCACAGCACTCTGTGGGGAGACTCCCGGTGTGACGCCCGTGGTCGGCTTATAGAGAACTTTTTATTAACCTCTGATGCGTGTCTCTTTAACAAAAAAGAGCCCACCTATTATAACCTCCACCATAATTCATTTTCTTCTATAGATCTAGCGATTGGCTCTGCTACCCTCCTGCCTTATATAGAATGGAATGTCATTAAGAATCAATTTAGCAGCGACCACTTCCCTGTGACGTTGACCTTGATAGAGGAACATGACAGTCCTCCCCACGCGCCCCGTTGGAAAATAAAATCAGCTGACTGGAAAGGTTTTAAAGAGTCAACCTGCTTATCACCAGATTTTATCAACGATTTTAGTATTGACGACGCAGTAGCATATTTTACTAGTTTTATACTCCACGCAGCTGAAAAATTCATTCCACAAACAAAAGGCCTCTCATGTAAAATACGGGTTCCCTGGTGGAATGACGAGTGCAGGCTGGCACGAAAGAAACAGAACAAAGCCTGGGGCGCACTGCGTCGCTCCCCGACTGCGGAAAATCTTATGGAATTCAAACTGGCAAAATCCCAGGGACGGCGTACGCGGCGACAGGCAAGGAGGGCTAGCTGGGAGAGGTTCCTCTGTGGCATAACATCCTACACCCAAGAGTCCAAAGTATGGAATGGCCTAAGAAAGCTAAAGGGGCAGGAAATCCACCCATTGCCTTTAGTTGACGACCAAGGGAATACCTTGGAAGACCAGGCCAACGCTCTGGGCGAGCACTTCGAGCGTGTGTCAAGCTCCATGCATTACTCAGAAGCATTCATAAAATATAAACAAGTAGCTGAACTTAAGTCACTGGATCGTAAATGCCGACCAAATGAACCATACAGCCGTCCATTTAATATTGCCGAGCTGAGAGCTGCCTTGAGCGTATGCAGGAGCTCTACGCCGGGAGCTGATAGAATCATGTATGACATGATCAAAAACTTACACACTGACACGCAGATGACACTTCTGAGCCTTTTCAACTCTATCTGGGCTGCCGGATACATCCCATCCTCATGGAAGCAAGCTATTGTTATTCCAGTTTTGAAGCCGGGTAAAGACCCTTCCTTGGCGGCAAGTTACCGCCCGATAGCTCTCACAAGCTGCCTGTGTAAGCTTTTTGAAAAAATGATTAATCGCCGACTTATACATTTCCTTGAACTGAACAATATGCTTGATCCCTATCAGTGTGGCTTCAGAGAAGGGCGGTCCACAACTGATCATCTTGTGCGAATTGAAGGACATATCCGTGATGCATTTCTACACAAACAGTTTTTCTTGTCGACATTCCTTGATATGGAAAAGGCGTACGACACAACTTGGCGTTACGGAATTTTACGAGACTTGTCGAGAATGGGCATCCGTGGAAATATGCTAAACGTAATAGAAAGCTATTTGTCTAAACGTACCTTCCGTGTGAAAATCGGCAATGTTCTATCACGTGAATTCATACAGGAAACTGGTGTACCCCAAGGAGGTGTGCTCAGCTGCACACTGTTTATCGTGAAGATGAACACGCTTCGTGCCTCACTACCGCCAGCTATTTTTTATTCTGTCTACGTAGACGACATACAAATAGGTTTCAAATCCTGCAACCTCACAGTCTGTGAGAGACAAGTACAACAGGGCTTGAACAAAGTGTCCAAGTGGGCAGACGAAAACGGATTCAAGGTGAACCCCCACAAAAGCTCTTGTGTTCTTTTCACCAGGAAGAAAGGGCTTGTTGCAGATCCCACTATCGAAATGTATGGACAACGAATACTTGTCAACAAAGAGCACAAGTTCCTAGGCATCATACTTGATTCTAAACTTACTTTCATTCCACATATAAAATATCTCAAGGTGAAATGTCTAAAAACAATGAACTTACTAAAAATTTTATCTCACACATCCTGGGGTAGTGACAGGAAGTGTTTAATGAATCTTTACAAGAGTCTCATTTCATCACGACTGGACTACGGTAGCGTGGTATATCACTCTGCCGCCCCTAGTGCGCTGAAGATGCTGGATCCCGTCCACCACCAAGGTATCCGCCTGGCCACTGGCGCTTTCAGAACAAGTCCCATTGAAAGTTTATACGTCGAATCAAATGAGTGGTCACTCCATCTGCAGAGAACATACACCAGCCTCACATATTTCCTTAAAGTCCACTCTAATCATCAGCATCCATGTTTTAATACCGTTAACGATATGACGTGTGCTACACTTTTTGGTAATCGTCCCTCTATAAGACAGCCTTTCTCACTGCGTGTCAGGGAGCTTAGCGAAGAAATGGATATCCCAATCCACGAACATCGCTTAATGCCTTCAGCCAAGCTGTTACCACCTTGGGAGTGGCAGGTGGTAGCATGTGATATGTCCTTTGTAGAGGTTACAAAGCACGCTTCAGAGGTTGAAATCCGAATGCATTTCCTAGAATTACAGTCCAAATACCCGTGCGCAGAATTTTACACAGACGCTTCTAAATCACATGCCGGAGTATCCTATGCAGCCGTCGGCCCGTCCTTCTCGGAATCCGGCGTGCTTCACCAAGAAACAAGTATCTTTACGGCTGAGGCCTACGCAATATTGTCAGCTGTAAAGCATATAAAGAAATCAAAACTTCAAAAAACTATTATATTTACAGACTCTCAAAGCGTCGTAAAAGCCTTGAAGTCACCCTGTAAACAGAAAAATCCTATTCTCATTGAGCTCTATTCTGTTCTTTGTAGAGCATACGCAGCTAACCAACATGTCATTATATGCTGGGTGCCTGGGCATCGAGGCATCGAGGGCAATGTTCTTGCCGACCAAATGGCCATATCAGTCACAACACCCGCTATTAACCCTACAGCTGCTGTTCCTGCAACAGATTTGAAACCTTTCTTGCGAAAGAAACTGCGAAGCCACTGGCAACGCTTGTGGGACGCAAAAACAAGTAATAAGCTTCATTTGATTAAGCCACAGTTAGGTTACTGGCCCTCCGTAACAAAAACACGACGAACTGATGTCCTATTCTGTCGTCTCAGAATAGGACACACCTACGGCACCCACAATTTTCTATTGAATGGTCATGATCCTCCAACCTGTGGTAGATGTGGCGACAGGCTCACCGTCCTCCACGTCCTTCTGGAGTGTCGGGAAGCCGAAAGAGAAAGAAAGAAACACTTTCCTCTAGCATATCGCTATTGTGTCCCTCTGCACCCCGCCATGTTTCTTGGTAAAGAACCACTCTTTAACACCAAAGCAGTCCTCGCATACTTGAAAGATGTTGTGCTACATGTTATTAGCCCAGTAAGTTCGTAGCGCATCCTCTCTCAAGAGGATGTTGCTGTGATAGTGTTTTTACAGCACATGCCTACAAGTTCTTGTGTCTCAAGGGCTCTGTTTAGGCACTTGTGCTCCTGGCCAATTCTTGTACCTTTAATTTTTTGTAACTCGTATCATTCTTCCGCAATGCATTGTTCATGTCCATAGTACACATAATCACTCATTGCCATAATCTTATTACTTATAAGTTTTACGCACTTTACAGCGACTGATTTTAGGCCCATTTACAGCCATGCCACATCTAATGTTCATGTAATTGACTATTCATATACCAGCAACAAGTCATTACCATCGTCTTGGCGCTCTTTGGCCACATCTGGCCCTTGCGCCAATAAACCACAATAATCATCATCATCAAGGATTAGATTTGTGCATTGTTCACTATCAGGTAGTTTAGCTTTAAGTATGTCGGCACGGTTGAGCTCGCCAGCTCTGTTTACAGCATCATCAATTATTTTTGCCGGGTATTTCTGCTTCAGGAGGGCGTCTTTCATTAGCGCACAATTAGCACTGAAATCTTCTTTGTTTGAACATATACGCTTAAAGCGGTGGGCTTGGCTGTGCGGAATGCCCGTTTTACAGTGTCTGACGTGACTGCTATAGAAATGCAAATACTGGTGGGTGTCTGTTGGCTTCCTGTAAAGTTTGGTAGTTAATCTGCCTCCAGACAGTGAGACGCTTACATCGAGGAAGTTAACACTGTCGTGCGAGTAGTGGTGAGAAAAAGAAATAGTGGGATGAGCACGATTGAAGTCACCTATAAATTTTAAGAGATCTGTTTCACCATGAGGCCATATCATAAAGATGTCATCGATAAAACGCTTGTAGCAGAGTGGCTTTAAGCTGCGAGACGCGAGAAATTCGTCTTCTAGTACAGCCATAAAAATATTGGCGTAATTAGGACCTATTCTTGTTCCCATTGACGTTCCGCTTACTTGCACGTAATGGACCCCGTTAAACTCAAAATTGTTTAGTTCGAGAACTAACTTAAGAAGTGTCTGTAGCGTGTAGCAGTCAACAGGCTTGGCGACTGGCGAATCTTCATATGCTGACAGCACCGCCCTTATCCCATCAGAATGAGGGATATTTGTGTATAGAGAACTAACATCGAGTGTAACGAGTAAGCATTCAGGAGGTACTTCTAATTCTATGATGCCAGAAAGAAAATGACTGGTATCCTTTACAAAAGACGAAAAGGTACTTGGTATTCCATGAATTAAGCTGTCAACGTAGCGTGATATGTTTTCAGTGACAGTGCCTACACCGGAAACAATGGGTCGGCCTGGGTTGTGTTCTTTATGAATCTTGGGTAAGAGATAAAATCTTCCCGCTACGGGACTGAGCGGTATTAGAGAGTTGCCGATTGTTGTATCCATCTTCTTATCCTTTACAAGTTCCGTGATTCTATTCTTGATCTCGAGTTTAAAATCTTTAGTAGGATCATAAGTTAGTGTTTTATAGAATGAAGAGTCAGATAGTTGTCTGTTGGCCTCCTTAACATAGTCATTTTTGTCCATAATCACTATTGCACCTCCTTTGTCGGCAGGTTTAATTACAAGATCTTGCTTGCTGTTTAATTCATCCAGTGCCCTTTTTTCTTCAATAGAGATGTTGTGTCGAAAGGGAACTTGTTCTTTGTATGCCTGAAGTATATCGCGTTGTACTGCTTTAATATATATATCTAGACACTTGTCGCGCTGTGGAGGAGGAGTCCAGTGCTTACCGCTAGGTAGCGCATGACGTGTTTTCTCTGATTTAGGATGGTCATGAAAGTATTCTCGAAGTCTCAAATTTCTTGAAAATTTGTCTAAATCTTTAAGAAGCTGAAATTCACTAAAGCCGCCGGTGGCCGGGCAAAAATTCAAACCTTTTGAGAGGGCGCTAAGCTCGGCTGCGGTAAGTTCAATACTAGACAGGTTCACAACGTTATCAATCGTTTTGTTGTTGTTCTGTAAGGGTGCTGGTGTGGGAGGCATATCATGTGTTGATCCCAGCTGGTTGTCGTACGTAGCGACTCCCAGCCGGTTGTCGTGAGGACCAACGTTGTCGCGGGAAATTTGCGGGCTTTAATTTTTGAGAGTGCTGACATCTTATCGGATTCATAGCGAACTATTTCTAATGACTCTTCCGAAGTGAGGTTCTGTCTCAGCACTTTCTCCTGCCTACGTAGCGACTCCGCGTTTGCTTTGTAGTGATCTATAATAATTGAAACTAATTCTAACGATGCATTCTTAAGAACGTTCTCCCATTTGATTTTGTTATTAATGGACATTTCCGAAGTGGCTGGCTTTAGATTAATCCTTAGGCCTTTAGGAACAACTGAGACGTTTGAATAACGGGCAAGGGCGGAAGCGTGCAATTCGCAGCGGATGCGTTTTTCTGATAATTTCCTGAGTTTTAAGAATTCCCTGGAGACTGGGAAACGGGCCGCCTTACCACTGTATGGCGGGCGCAGTCATACATCACAATTCTTGGCGGCGCCTTGTCCGGCGTTCTTGCGAAGGTTGTAGGTGGGTGGACCGGAAGGAGGAACCTTCTTCGATTTGCTTGGCGCTGCTGGAGCCTTGTGCCTCTGGTGGATCACCTCGGAAGGTTTGTCCAACATGCCCGTGTGGTCGGTAGTCGAAGAGAAACCATTTGAGGCCACTACCTGGGCTGCCGTGGGGGGATGAGTTTGTGACGCTGCTGAGGACAGCGGCGGGAAGTTCTTGTTGTTCAGTGAAGGGACGGTGTTTTTCTCCACAGCGGAAAAGTCACGCCACCCCGGGGAAGTGTAGCGACCTTTTCGGAAGCAGATGCCCTGGATGTGGCTGGCTATGAGGGCGACCCCTTCAAAACTTGGGTGTAGGCCATCGGCAGCAAGGACACGAGTTGGAGGCAGGTGCTGAAATCCGTGGTCGATGTAAAAGACCTTACGGGTTCGGTGGCAGAATGCACGAAGGCGTTGATTGAAGATGCAAGCCTCCCTGTTGTGGCGGCTAATGAAGGGCCTATTGTGGTTTCCGCGTCGGCGGTTGGTAGTGCGAGGCAGGATGATGGTGGCATATATCCTGGACACGTGCGGACGTTCCTTGAAGATCCGCTCCATCAACGACCGGTACTTGTCGAAAACTGCACCACCTCTCACCGAGCACAAATCGTTGGCGCCCACGTGGAGGATTAGTGCAGTCGTGGTAGCTGGTATGAAGTCGAGGAGATGGTTGATGTCGTCAATGTAGGCTCCAGTCTTGGTGATGAATGCGGGGGTGCTTTCGCAGTTAGGGTCGAAGTGCTGATGCAAGTACTTAACTTGAGAGTCCCCGATTACAACTGTAGAAGTGAGGCTCCTGGGGAATTTCCATGAGATGTTGTCAAACGTGGATCTTGCAGGGTTCATGGCGATATAGTATAGTCAATTAGGAGTTTGCGCCGAACCCGGTGAAAATATTATGAAATAAATGCTCACACGTTTAACAACAACAAAAATACTATTATTTTACTGACGTTTTGGCCGGTGGTCCGGCCTTCATCGGAGTGAATGATAATACACAAGACGTTCGTTACCAAGGTGTCGGGAAGTCACGTGGAAAGCACATGTGGCTCCAAACAATGTGTAAGGGGAAAAAACAAAACAAACAGCAAAAATACCCGTTTTTTTAAAACGAGGCACTAACAGATGGAGAGAGCACCACACGTGGATGGCTGTGATGAGTCACGGAGGTGGACGCGTGGTCCTCACCGTCAAAGAAGCGGGGGAAAAAAAGAAAAAAAAATTGGTGGCGGAAGGGGGAAAAAGGGAGGAAAACATATGTGGGTGGCTTTGATGAGCCGCCTCTAAGGCAGCGCGTTCCCCAGTCCCGAGGGACCACCATCGTTTAAGATAAGAAGACACTCCACGGCAGACACGCCGTGCGAAGGGGGCATGCGACACAATAACGTCTCTAGAGTGAAAAAGAGAGAGGATATGCGGACGTGCCAGCACGAAGCAAGACCGTCTTATATGCGTTGCGGTTAGACTACAAGGAATTAACTTTCGGCTATAACCACATTTGTCTAATCAGAAGGTAAGGACGTGAGTTTCCCTTTGCTTTCATTAGTACCCGAGGCGGTGGTATTAAACTTATAGATAAGATAGGACTCGCGAATTTCCCGGTCGTGGTGTGAGCGAAAGCCTGATTCCAATATTGTCGCCTTTAAGTCATTGAAAGAGTGACCGGGAAGGTTGACATGTTTGGATACGGGAAGGTTCAAAAGAGATTTTGTGTGTGACCTGTGGTTATTAAATCGTATCCTGAAAGGTGTCTCCGTCTGACCAATATACTGTTGACTACAAATTGTACATTCAAGAAGATAGATCACATTGGCGGTGTCACATGTAAAGTTTCCTTTTATTTGAACTGAGAAGTTGGACGCGGTACTGGTTGCTTTCTGTGTTGTCCTCATGTGAGGACAAACCTGGCAACGTGATTTGTTGCAAGGCATACAGCCTGTGCCACGGCTTGGGATTTAAGGTTGACTTTGTCAAACTGTCGCGTAAATTTTTTTATTTCTCCTATACACGACGCGGGGCGGTTCCACAAATATGCGCTTAAGGCGATCGCTTTGTGCAAGTATATTATGGTGCTTTCTAAGAATCGCTGAAACCTTGGGCACCGACGCAGAGTGGGTAAGGATTAGATTTTCCCGCAGGGGCGTCTGCGCAAGCAGGCGTTTGGTGAGTTGCGCCACCACGGACCCGAGCACTCGAGGGTTGGACCCTCCCACGTTTAACCGTGCGTGGCTTAGCCGTGTCCGGGGAAAAGAGGATCCTGGGGGTTGAGCCGATCCCGGGTGTTCGGACCTTTATGGCCCCCCGGCGGAGGCAACACACCCCTTTGGCCTCGGCTTCACGTAGACGGCACCCCCGGACTGACCCACCCGGGGGAAATCGGTAGTTGCCTTTTCCTGTCTCTCTCTCCAATCTTCGTCTTTCTCTCTCGCCTCTTCAGCTCTCCTGTCTTCTACTCACTTCCATATTACTTCCGATCTTCTTGGCAGCGAGGGTTAACCCTGTGTGAGTAACCAACCTAGGTTATTTCATATTCGGTTATAGTGGTGACGTACAGCTGGCGTCTGCGGGACCTGTGTTTACAGGCCCTGCAGCGCCCCCTTGTTGGGCTCCATGGTGGGTGGCTGGCGTTGCTGCCGAAAATTTCATATATCCTTATGGCTAGTTCCTTCCCATCACTCCCTGATCGCCGTCTGAAACGAGGGCGCACCGAAGACGTGTTCCAGTTCTTTGGACATCAAAAACAAAACTTTCCACGATTCCATGTAATTCACTCGGAAAAAGCAGGAAAACAAGTACGAACAATCTCCCCTTTTCTAGTCTCTAAATCCCTTACTGATGCTCTTGGGCCAGGGTATAAGGCATCGAGGATGGCCAGTGGTGATCTCCTCTTGGAGCTCCATGATCAGAAGCAATATGAAAAGCTGCCTAATCTAGTCTCCTTTGGGGACATCCAAGTAACTGTAACCCCACACCGCACCATGAACACCACCCGTGGCGTTGTCTCAGACGACGATTTGTTGGAACTCACTGAAGCTGAACTCTTGGAGGGCTTCAGTGAACAGAGTGTTATCAACGTTAAGCGAATTAAGATGAGGCGTGACGGAAAAGAAATCCAGACCAAGCACCTGATACTCACTTTCAATTCAAGTGTTCTGCCCGAGTCCATCGAGGCCGGGTACATCAAACTTCGTGTGAGGCCATACGTGCCAAATCCTCTGAGATGTTTTAAGTGCCAGCGATTTGGGCACAGTTCACAGAACTGCCGAGGGCGGCAAACTTGTGCGAAGTGCAGTAATCATGAACATACCTCTGAATCCTGTGAAAACTCTCTTCTCTGTGCGAACTGTAATGGGGAGCATGCCGCGTACTCGCGGTCCTGCCCATGTTGGAAGAAAGAAAAGGAAATTGTTACAATTAAAGTGAAACAAAACATTTCATTTAAAGAGGCACGTCGGCAGGTGTGCTACCTGCCAAAAACCAGCTTCGCCGAAGTGGTGCGTCAGGGGGCTGCACCACAACGGCCTTCGGCGGCTGCCTGGCACACGCGTAGTGAGCCAGCGGTGACGCCATCCGCCCCCTTGGCGGGTGCAGCCAGTACTGCTCCGCCATCCAAAGAGGGCCCATCAACCTCCGGGCTGGTGGGCTCCAAGGCCCCGTCTTTCGAGGCGAGGCTTTCAAGGCAACCACATCGCTCGAAAGAGCGCGTGTCCAGCGCCTCGGAAGAGGCCATGGACACAACATCGAGCGTGAGGGCGCAGTCAGCGCCTAAGGAGCGGCGCGATTCCATCGACCGCTCCAAAAAAGAAAAATCTCGTGTCACGGCGCCTGGAAAGGGCCCGTGAGCTAACTCTATATTCTTGAACACACAGCATAAAAATCTATCAAAATGAACACACAAATCCTACAATGGAATGTGAGAGGACTTCTCCGTAATCTCGATGATATCACAGAACTCCTCCATAAATATACGCCAAAAGTGCTGTGTGTTCAGGAAACACATTTAAAACCTACACAAACAAACTTCCTCAGACAATATGCTATATTCCGTAAAGACCGTGATGATGCTGTTGCCTCGTCCGGAGGTGTAGCAATAATTGCAGATCAATGTGTTGCATGCCAGAATCTCTCTCTGCAGACACCACTGGAGGCGGTGTCTGTGCGAGCAATACTTTTCAACAGGTTGGTAACAATCTGTTGTATTTACGTACCGCCAAACTATAAACTCGGCAAAACGGAATTTTACGCACTAATTGACCAGCTCCCGGAACCATACATAATTGCCGGTGATTTTAATGCCCACAGCACTCTGTGGGGAGACTCCCGGTGTGACGCCCGTGGTCGGCTTATAGAGAACTTTTTATTAACCTCTGATGCGTGTCTCTTTAACAAAAAAGAGCCCACCTATTATAACCTCCACCATAATTCATTTTCTTCTATAGATCTAGCGATTGGCTCTGCTACCCTCCTGCCTTATATAGAATGGAATGTCATTAAGAATCAATTTAGCAGCGACCACTTCCCTGTGACGTTGACCTTGATAGAGGAACATGACAGTCCTCCCCACGCGCCCCGTTGGAAAATAAAATCAGCTGACTGGAAAGGTTTTAAAGAGTCAACCTGCTTATCACCAGATTTTATCAACGATTTTAGTATTGACGACGCAGTAGCATATTTTACTAGTTTTATACTCCACGCAGCTGAAAAATTCATTCCACAAACAAAAGGCCTCTCATGTAAAATACGGGTTCCCTGGTGGAATGACGAGTGCAGGCTGGCACGAAAGAAACAGAACAAAGCCTGGGGCGCACTGCGTCGCTCCCCGACTGCGGAAAATCTTATGGAATTCAAACTGGCAAAATCCCAGGGACGGCGTACGCGGCGACAGGCAAGGAGGGCTAGCTGGGAGAGGTTCCTCTGTGGCATAACATCCTACACCCAAGAGTCCAAAGTATGGAATGGCCTAAGAAAGCTAAAGGGGCAGGAAATCCACCCATTGCCTTTAGTTGACGACCAAGGGAATACCTTGGAAGACCAGGCCAACGCTCTGGGCGAGCACTTCGAGCGTGTGTCAAGCTCCATGCATTACTCAGAAGCATTCATAAAATATAAACAAGTAGCTGAACTTAAGTCACTGGATCGTAAATGCCGACCAAATGAACCATACAGCCGTCCATTTAATATTGCCGAGCTGAGAGCTGCCTTGAGCGTATGCAGGAGCTCTACGCCGGGAGCTGATAGAATCATGTATGACATGATCAAAAACTTACACACTGACACGCAGATGACACTTCTGAGCCTTTTCAACTCTATCTGGGCTGCCGGATACATCCCATCCTCATGGAAGCAAGCTATTGTTATTCCAGTTTTGAAGCCGGGTAAAGACCCTTCCTTGGCGGCAAGTTACCGCCCGATAGCTCTCACAAGCTGCCTGTGTAAGCTTTTTGAAAAAATGATTAATCGCCGACTTATACATTTCCTTGAACTGAACAATATGCTTGATCCCTATCAGTGTGGCTTCAGAGAAGGGCGGTCCACAACTGATCATCTTGTGCGAATTGAAGGACATATCCGTGATGCATTTCTACACAAACAGTTTTTCTTGTCGACATTCCTTGATATGGAAAAGGCGTACGACACAACTTGGCGTTACGGAATTTTACGAGACTTGTCGAGAATGGGCATCCGTGGAAATATGCTAAACGTAATAGAAAGCTATTTGTCTAAACGTACCTTCCGTGTGAAAATCGGCAATGTTCTATCACGTGAATTCATACAGGAAACTGGTGTACCCCAAGGAGGTGTGCTCAGCTGCACACTGTTTATCGTGAAGATGAACACGCTTCGTGCCTCACTACCGCCAGCTATTTTTTATTCTGTCTACGTAGACGACATACAAATAGGTTTCAAATCCTGCAACCTCACAGTCTGTGAGAGACAAGTACAACAGGGCTTGAACAAAGTGTCCAAGTGGGCAGACGAAAACGGATTCAAGGTGAACCCCCACAAAAGCTCTTGTGTTCTTTTCACCAGGAAGAAAGGGCTTGTTGCAGATCCCACTATCGAAATGTATGGACAACGAATACTTGTCAACAAAGAGCACAAGTTCCTAGGCATCATACTTGATTCTAAACTTACTTTCATTCCACATATAAAATATCTCAAGGTGAAATGTCTAAAAACAATGAACTTACTAAAAATTTTATCTCACACATCCTGGGGTAGTGACAGGAAGTGTTTAATGAATCTTTACAAGAGTCTCATTTCATCACGACTGGACTACGGTAGCGTGGTATATCACTCTGCCGCCCCTAGTGCGCTGAAGATGCTGGATCCCGTCCACCACCAAGGTATCCGCCTGGCCACTGGCGCTTTCAGAACAAGTCCCATTGAAAGTTTATACGTCGAATCAAATGAGTGGTCACTCCATCTGCAGAGAACATACACCAGCCTCACATATTTCCTTAAAGTCCACTCTAATCATCAGCATCCATGTTTTAATACCGTTAACGATATGACGTGTGCTACACTTTTTGGTAATCGTCCCTCTATAAGACAGCCTTTCTCACTGCGTGTCAGGGAGCTTAGCGAAGAAATGGATATCCCAATCCACGAACATCGCTTAATGCCTTCAGCCAAGCTGTTACCACCTTGGGAGTGGCAGGTGGTAGCATGTGATATGTCCTTTGTAGAGGTTACAAAGCACGCTTCAGAGGTTGAAATCCGAATGCATTTCCTAGAATTACAGTCCAAATACCCGTGCGCAGAATTTTACACAGACGCTTCTAAATCACATGCCGGAGTATCCTATGCAGCCGTCGGCCCGTCCTTCTCGGAATCCGGCGTGCTTCACCAAGAAACAAGTATCTTTACGGCTGAGGCCTACGCAATATTGTCAGCTGTAAAGCATATAAAGAAATCAAAACTTCAAAAAACTATTATATTTACAGACTCTCAAAGCGTCGTAAAAGCCTTGAAGTCACCCTGTAAACAGAAAAATCCTATTCTCATTGAGCTCTATTCTGTTCTTTGTAGAGCATACGCAGCTAACCAACATGTCATTATATGCTGGGTGCCTGGGCATCGAGGCATCGAGGGCAATGTTCTTGCCGACCAAATGGCCATATCAGTCACAACACCCGCTATTAACCCTACAGCTGCTGTTCCTGCAACAGATTTGAAACCTTTCTTGCGAAAGAAACTGCGAAGCCACTGGCAACGCTTGTGGGACGCAAAAACAAGTAATAAGCTTCATTTGATTAAGCCACAGTTAGGTTACTGGCCCTCCGTAACAAAAACACGACGAACTGATGTCCTATTCTGTCGTCTCAGAATAGGACACACCTACGGCACCCACAATTTTCTATTGAATGGTCATGATCCTCCAACCTGTGGTAGATGTGGCGACAGGCTCACCGTCCTCCACGTCCTTCTGGAGTGTCGGGAAGCCGAAAGAGAAAGAAAGAAACACTTTCCTCTAGCATATCGCTATTGTGTCCCTCTGCACCCCGCCATGTTTCTTGGTAAAGAACCACTCTTTAACACCAAAGCAGTCCTCGCATACTTGAAAGATGTTGAGCTACATGTTATTAGCCCAGTAAGTTCGTAGCGCATCCTCTCTCAAGAGGATGTTGCTGTGATAGTGTTTTTACAGCACATGCCTACAAGTTCTTGTGTCTCAAGGGCTCTGTTTAGGCACTTGTGCTCCTGGCCAATTCTTGTACCTTTAATTTTTTGTAACTCGTATCATTCTTCCGCAATGCATTGTTCATGTCCATAGTACACATAATCACTCATTGCCATAATCTTATTACTTATAAGTTTTACGCACTTTACAGCGACTGATTTTAGGCCCATTTACAGCCATGCCACATCTAATGTTCATGTAATTGACTATTCATATACCAGCAACAAGTCATTACCATCGTCTTGGCGCTCTTTGGCCACATCTGGCCCTTGCGCCAATAAACCACAATAATCATCATCATCAAGGATTAGATTTGTGCATTGTTCACTATCAGGTAGTTTAGCTTTAAGTATGTCGGCACGGTTGAGCTCGCCAGCTCTGTTTACAGCATCATCAATTATTTTTGCCGGGTATTTCTGCTTCAGGAGGGCGTCTTTCATTAGCGCACAATTAGCACTGAAATCTTCTTTGTTTGAACATATACGCTTAAAGCGGTGGGCTTGGCTGTACGGAATGCCCGTTTTACAGTGTCTGACGTGACTGCTATAGAAATGCAAATACTGGTGGGTGTCTGTTGGCTTCCTGTAAAGTTTGGTAGTTAATCTGCCTCCAGACAGTGAGACGCTTACATCGAGCAAGTTAACACTGTCGTGCGAGTAGTGGTGAGAAAAAGAAATAGTGGGATGAGCACGATTGAAGTCACCTATAAATTTTAAGAGATCTGTTTCACCATGAGGCCATATCATAAAGATGTCATCGATAAAACGCTTGTAGCAGAGTGGCTTTAAGCTGCGAGACGCGAGAAATTCGTCTTCTAGTACAGCCATAAAAATATTGACGTAATTAGGACCTATTCTTGTTCCCATTGACGTTCCGCTTACTTGCACGTAATGGACCCCGTTAAACTCAAAATTGTTTAGTTCGAGAACTAACTTAAGAAGTGTCTGTAGCGTGTAGCAGTCAACAGGCTTGGCGACTGGCGAATCTTCATATGCTGACAGCACCGCCCTTATCCCATCAGAATGAGGGATATTTGTGTATAGAGAACTAACATCGAGTGTAACGAGTAAGCATTCAGGAGGTACTTCTAATTCTATGATGCCAGAAAGAAAATGACTGGTATCCTTTACAAAAGACGAAAAGGTACTTGGTATTCCATGAATTAAGCTGTCAACGTAGCGTGATATGTTTTCAGTGACAGTGCCTACACCGGAAACAATGGGTCGGCCTGGGTTGTGTTCTTTATGAATCTTGGGTAAGAGATAAAATCTTCCCGCTACGGGACTGAGCGGTATTAGAGAGTTGCCGATTGTTGTATCCATCTTCTTATCCTTTACAAGTTCCGTGATTCTATTCTTGATCTCGAGTTTAAAATCTTTAGTAGGATCATAAGTTAGTGTTTTATAGAATGAAGAGTCAGATAGTTGTCTGTTGGCCTCCTTAACATAGTCATTTTTGTCCATAATCACTATTGCACCTCCTTTGTCGGCAGGTTTAATTACAAGATCTTGCTTGCTGTTTAATTCATCCAGTGCCCTTTTTTCTTCAATAGAGATGTTGTGTCGAAAGGGAACTTGTTCTTTGTATGCCTGAAGTATATCGCGTTGTACTGCTTTAATATATATATCTAGACACTTGTCGCGCTGTGGAGGAGGAGTCCAGTGCTTACCGCTAGGTAGCGCATGACGTGTTTTCTCTGATTTAGGATGGTCATGAAAGTATTCTCGAAGTCTCACATTTCTTGAAAAGTTGTCTAAATCTTTAAGAAGCTGAAATTCACTAAAGCCGCCGGTGGCCGGGCAAAAATTCAAACCTTTTGAGAGGGCGCTAAGCTCGGCTGCGGTAAGTTCAATACTAGACAGGTTCACAACGTTATCAATCGTTTTGTTGTTGTTCTGTAAGGGTGCTGGTGTGGGAGGCATATCATGTGTTGATCCCAGCTGGTTGTCGTACGTAGCGACTCCCAGCCGGTTGTCGTGAGGACCAACGTTGTCGCGGGAAATTTTGCGGGCTTTAATTTTTGAGAGTGCTGACATCTTATCGGATTCATAGCGAACTATTTCTAATGACTCTTCCGAAGTGAGGTTCTGTCTCAGCACTTTCTCCTGCCTACGTAGCGACTCCGCGTTTGCTTTGTAGTGATCTATAATAATTGAAACTAATTCTAACGATGCATTCTTAAGAACGTTCTCCCATTTGATTTTGTTATTAATGGACATTTCCGAAGTGGCTGGCTTTAGATTAATCCTTAGGCCTTTAGGAACAACTGAGACGTTTGAATAACGGGCAAGGGCGGAAGCGTGCAATTCGCAGCGGATGCGTTTTTCTGATAATTTCCTGAGTTTTAAGAAATCCCTGGAGACTGGGAAACGGGCCGCCTTACCACTGTATGGCGGGCGCAGTCATACATCACAATTCTTGGCGGCGCCTTGTCCGGCGTTCTTGCGAAGGTTGTAGGTGGGTGGACCGGAAGGAGGAACCTTCTTCGATTTGCTTGGCGCTGCTGGAGCCTTGTGCCTCTGGTGGATCACCTCGGAAGGTTTGTCCAACATGCCCGTGTGGTCGGTAGTCGAAGAGAAACCATTTGAGGCCACTACCTGGGCTGCCGTGGGGGGATGAGTTTGTGACGCTGCTGAGGACAGCGGCGGGAAGTTCTTGTTGTTCAGTGAAGGGACGGTGTTTTTCTCCACAGCGGAAAAGTCACGCCACCCCGGGGAAGTGTAGCGACCTTTTCGGAAGCAGATGCCCTGGATGTGGCTGGCTATGAGGGCGACCCCTTCAAAACTTGGGTGTAGGCCATCGGCAGCAAGGACACGAGTTGGAGGCAGGTGCTGAAATCCGTGGTCGATGTAAAAGACCTTACGGGTTCGGTGGCAGAATGCACGAAGGCGTTGATTGAAGATGCAAGCCTCCCTGTTGCAGCGGCTAATGAAGGGCCTATTGTGGTTTCCGCGTCGGCGGTTGGTAGTGCGAGGCAGGATGATGGTGGCATATATCCTGGACACGTGCGGACGTTCCTTGAAGATCCGCTCCATCAACGACCGGTACTTGTCGAAAACTGCACCACCTCTCACCGAGCACAAATCGTTGGCGCCCACGTGGAGGATTAGTGCAGTCGTGGTAGCTGGTACGAAGTCGAGGAGATGGTTGATGTCGTCAATGTAGGCTCCAGTCTTGGTGATGAATGCGGGGGTGCTTTCGCAGTTAGGGTCGAAGTGCTGATGCAAGTACTTAACTTGAGAGTCCCCGATTACAACTGTAGAAGTGAGGCTCCTGGGGAATTTCCATGAGATGTTGTCAAACGTGGATCTTGCAGGGTTCATGGCGATATAGTATAGTCAATTAGGAGTTTGCGCTGAACCCGGTGAAAATATTATGAAAGAAATGCTCACACGTTTAACAACAACAAAAATACTATTATTTTACTGACGTTTTGGCCGGTGGTCCGGCCTTCATCGGAGTGAATGAGAATACACAAGACGTTCGTTCCCAAGGTGTCGGGAAGTCACGTGGAAAGCACATGTGGCTCTAAACAATGTGTAAGGGGAAAAAACAAAACAAACAGCAAAAATACCCGTTTTTTTAAAACGAGGCACTAACAGATGGAGAGAGCACCACACGTGGATGGCTGTGATGAGTCACGGAGGTGGACGCGTGGTCCTCACCGTCAAAGAAGCGGGGGAAAAAAAAGAAAAAAAAATTGGTGGCGGAAGGGGGAAAAAGGGAGGAAAACATATGTGGGTGGCTTTGATGAGCCGCCTCTAAGGCAGCGCGTTCCCCAGTCCCGAGGGACCACCATCGTTTAAGATAAGAAGACACTCCACGGCAGACACGCCGTGCGAAGGGGGCATGCGACACAATAACGTCTCTAGAGTGAAAAAGAGAGAGGATATGCGGACGTGCCAGCACGAAGCAAGACCGTCTTATATGCGTTGCGGTTAGACTACAAGGAATTAACTTTCGGCTATAACCACATTTGTCTAATCAGAAGGTAAGGACGTGAGTTTCCCTTTGCTTTCATTAGTACCCGAGGCGGTGGTATTAAACTTATAGATAAGATAGGACTCGCGAATTTCCCGGTCGTGGTGTGAGCGAAAGCCTGATTCCAATATTGTCGCCTTTAAGTCATTGAAAGAGTGACCGGGAAGGTTGACATGTTTGGATACGGGAAGGTTCAAAAGAGATTTTGTGTGTGACCTGTGGTTATTAAATCGTATCCTGAAAGGTGTCTCCGTCTGACCAATATACTGTTGACTACAAATTGTACATTCAAGAAGATAGATCACATTGGCGGTGTCACATGTAAAGTTTGCTTTTATTTGAACTGAGAAGTTGGACGCGGTACTGGTTGCTTTCTGTGTTGTCCTCATGTGAGGACAAACCTGGCAACGTGATTTGTTGCAAGGCATACAGCCTGTGCCACGGCTTGGGTTTAAGGTTGACTTTGTCAAACTGTCGCGTAAATTTTTATTTCTCCTATACACGACGCGGGGCGGTTCCACAAATATGCGCTTAAGGCGATCGCTTTGTGCAAGTATATTATGGTGCTTTCTAAGAATCGCTGAAACCTTGGGCACCGACGCAGAGTGGGTAAGGATTAGATTTGTGCATTGTTCACTATCAGGTAGTTTAGCTTTAAGTATGTCGGCACGGTTGAGCTCGCCAGCTCTGTTTACAGCATCATCAATTATTTTTGCCGGGTATTTCTGCTTCAGGAGGGCGTCTTTCATTAGCGCACAATTAGCACTGAAATCTTCTTTGTTTGAACATATACGCTTAAAGCGGTGGGCTTGGCTGTACGGAATGCCCGTTTTACAGTGTCTGACGTGACTGCTATAGAAATGCAAATACTGGTGGGTGTCTGTTGGCTTCCTGTAAAGTTTGGTAGTTAATCTGCCTCCAGACAGTGAGACGCTTACATCGAGCAAGTTAACACTGTCGTGCGAGTAGTGGTGAGAAAAAGAAATAGTGGGATGAGCACGATTGAAGTCACCTATAAATTTTAAGAGATCTGTTTCACCATGAGGCCATATCATAAAGATGTCATCGATAAAACGCTTGTAGCAGAGTGGCTTTAAGCTGCGAGACGCGAGAAATTCGTCTTCTAGTACAGCCATAAAAATATTGACGTAATTAGGACCTATTCTTGTTCCCATTGACGTTCCGCTTACTTGCACGTAATGGACCCCGTTAAACTCAAAATTGTTTAGTTCGAGAACTAACTTAAGAAGTGTCTGTAGCGTGTAGCAGTCAACAGGCTTGGCGACTGGCGAATCTTCATATGCTGACAGCACCGCCCTTATCCCATCAGAATGAGGGATATTTGTGTATAGAGAACTAACATCGAGTGTAACGAGTAAGCATTCAGGAGGTACTTCTAATTCTATGATGCCAGAAAGAAAATGACTGGTATCCTTTACAAAAGACGAAAAGGTACTTGGTATTCCATGAATTAAGCTGTCAACGTAGCGTGATATGTTTTCAGTGACAGTGCCTACACCGGAAACAATGGGTCGGCCTGGGTTGTGTTCTTTATGAATCTTGGGTAAGAGATAAAATCTTCCCGCTACGGGACTGAGCGGTATTAGAGAGTTGCCGATTGTTGTATCCATCTTCTTATCCTTTACAAGTTCCGTGATTCTATTCTTGATCTCGAGTTTAAAATCTTTAGTAGGATCATAAGTTAGTGTTTTATAGAATGAAGAGTCAGATAGTTGTCTGTTGGCCTCCTTAACATAGTCATTTTTGTACATAATCACTATTGCACCTCCTTTGTCGGCAGGTTTAATTACAAGATCTTGCTTGCTGTTTAATTCATCCAGTGCCCTTTTTTCTTCAATAGAGATGTTGTGTCGAAAGGGAACTTGTTCTTTGTATGCCTGAAGTATATCGCGTTGTACTGCTTTAATATATATATCTAGACACTTGTCGCGCTGTGGAGGAGGAGTCCAGTGCTTACCGCTAGGTAGCGCATGACGTGTTTTCTCTGATTTAGGATGGTCATGAAAGTATTCTCGAAGTCTCACATTTCTTGAAAAGTTGTCTAAATCTTTAAGAAGCTGAAATTCACTAAAGCCGCCGGTGGCCGGGCAAAAATTCAAACCTTTTGAGAGGGCGCTAAGCTCGGCTGCGGTAAGTTCAATACTAGACAGGTTCACAACGTTATCAATCGTTTTGTTGTTGTTCTGTAAGGGTGCTGGTGTGGGAGGCATATCATGTGTTGATCCCAGCTGGTTGTCGTACGTAGCGACTCCCAGCCGGTTGTCGTGAGGACCAACGTTGTCGCGGGAAATTTTGCGGGCTTTAATTTTTGAGAGTGCTGACATCTTATCGGATTCATAGCGAACTATTTCTAATGACTCTTCCGAAGTGAGGTTCTGTCTCAGCACTTTCTCCTGCCTACGTAGCGACTCCGCGTTTGCTTTGTAGTGATCTATAATAATTGAAACTAATTCTAACGATGCATTCTTAAGAACGTTCTCCCATTTGATTTTGTTATTAATGGACATTTCCGAAGTGGCTGGCTTTAGATTAATCCTTAGGCCTTTAGGAACAACTGAGACGTTTGAATAACGGGCAAGGGCGGAAGCGTGCAATTCGCAGCGGATGCGTTTTTCTGATAATTTCCTGAGTTTTAAGAAATCCCTGGAGACTGGGAAACGGGCCGCCTTACCACTGTATGGCGGGCGCAGTCATACATCACAATTCTTGGCGGCGCCTTGTCCGGCGTTCTTGCGAAGGTTGTAGGTGGGTGGACCGGAAGGAGGAACCTTCTTCGATTTGCTTGGCGCTGCTGGAGCCTTGTGCCTCTGGTGGATCACCTCGGAAGGTTTGTCCAACATGCCCGTGTGGTCGGTAGTCGAAGAGAAACCATTTGAGGCCACTACCTGGGCTGCCGTGGGGGGATGAGTTTGTGACGCTGCTGAGGACAGCGGCGGGAAGTTCTTGTTGTTCAGTGAAGGGACGGTGTTTTTCTCCACAGCGGAAAAGTCACGCCACCCCGGGGAAGTGTAGCGACCTTTTCGGAAGCAGATGCCCTGGATGTGGCTGGCTATGAGGGCGACCCCTTCAAAACTTGGGTGTAGGCCATCGGCAGCAAGGACACGAGTTGGAGGCAGGTGCTGAAATCCGTGGTCGATGTAAAAGACCTTACGGGTTCGGTGGCAGAATGCACGAAGGCGTTGATTGAAGATGCAAGCCTCCCTGTTGCAGCGGCTAATGAAGGGCCTATTGTGGTTCCGCGTCGGCGGTTGGTAGTGCGAGGCAGGATGATGGTGGCATATATCCTGGACACGTGCGGACGTTCCTTGAAGATCCGCTCCATCAACGACCGGTACTTGTCGAAAACTGCACCACCTCTCACCGAGCACAAATCGTTGGCGCCCACGTGGAGGATTAGTGCAGTCGTGGTAGCTGGTACGAAGTCGAGGAGATGGTTGATGTCGTCAATGTAGGCTCCAGTCTTGGTGATGAATGCGGGGGTGCTTTCGCAGTTAGGGTCGAAGTGCTGATGCAAGTACTTAACTTGAGAGTCCCCGATTACAACTGTAGAAGTGAGGCTCCTGGGGAATTTCCATGAGATGTTGTCAAACGTGGATCTTGCAGGGTTCATGGCGATATAGTATAGTCAATTAGGAGTTTGCGCTGAACCCGGTGAAAATATTATGAAAGAAATGCTCACACGTTTAACAACAACAAAAATACTATTATTTTACTGACGTTTTGGCCGGTGGTCCGGCCTTCATCGGAGTGAATGAGAATACACAAGACGTTCGTTCCCAAGGTGTCGGGAAGTCACGTGGAAAGCACATGTGGCTCTAAACAATGTGTAAGGGGAAAAAACAAAACAAACAGCAAAAATACCCGTTTTTTTAAAACGAGGCACTAACAGATGGAGAGAGCACCACACGTGGATGGCTGTGATGAGTCACGGAGGTGGACGCGTGGTCCTCACCGTCAAAGAAGCGGGGGAAAAAAAAATTGGTGGCGGAAGGGGGAAAAAGGGAGGAAAACATATGTGTGTGGCTTTGATGAGCCGCCTCTAAGGCAGCGCGTTCCCCAGTCCCGAGGGACCACCATCGTTTAAGATAAGAAGACACTCCACGGCAGACACGCCGTGCGAAGGGGGCATGCGACACAATAACGTCTCCAGAGTGAAAAAGAGAGAGGATATGCGGACGTGCCAGCACGAAGCAAGACCGTCTTATATGCGTTGCGGTTAGACTACAAGGAATTAACTTTCGGCTATAACCACATTTGTCTAATCAGAAGGCAAGGACGTGAGTTTCCCTTTGCTTTCATTAATACCCGAGGCGGTGGTATTAAACTTATAGATGAGATAGGACTCGCGAATTTCCCGGTCGTGGTGTGAGCGAAAGCCTGATTCCAATATTGTCGCCTTTAAGTCATTGAAAGAGTGACCGGGAAGGTTGACATGTTTGGATACGGGAAGGTTCAAAAGAGATTTTGTGTGTGACCTGTGGTTATTAAATCGTATCCTGAAAGGTGTCTCCGTCTGACCAATATACTGTTGACTACAAATTGTACATTCAAGAAGATAGATCACATTGGCGGTGTCACATGTAAAGTTTCCTTTTATTTGAACTGAGAAGTTGAGGACGGTGAGGACCACGCGTCCACCTCCGTGACTCATCACAGCCATCCACGTGTGGTGCTCTCTCCATCTGTTAGTGCCTCGTTTTAAAAAAACGGGTATTTTTGCTGTTTGTTTTGTTTTTTCCCCTTACACATTGTTTGGAGCCACGTGTGCTTTCCACGTAACTTCCCGACACCTTGGGAACGAACGTCTTGTGTATTCTCATTCACTCCGATGAAGGCCGGACCACCGGCCGAAACGTCAGTAAAATAATAGTATTTTTGTTGTTGTTAAACGTGTGAGCATTTCTTTCATAATATTTTCACCGGGTTCAGCGCAAACTCCTAATTGACTATACTATATCGCCATGAACCCTGCAAGATCCACGTTTGACAACATCTCATGGAAATTCCCCAGGAGCCTCACTTCTACAGTTGTAATCGGGGACTCTCAAGTTAAGTACTTGCATCAGCACTTCGACCCTAACTGCGAAAGCACCCCCGCATTCATCACCAAGACTGGAGCCTACATTGACGACATCAACCATCTCCTCGACTTCGTACCAGCTACCACGACTGCACTAATCCTCCACGTGGGCGCCAACGATTTGTGCTCGGTGAGAGGTGGTGCAGTTTTCGACAAGTACCGGTCGTTGATGGAGCGGATCTTCAAGGAACGTCCGCACGTGTCCAGGATATATGCCACCATCATCCTGCCTCGCACTACCAACCGCCGACGCGGAAACCACAATAGGCCCTTCATTAGCCGCTGCAACAGGGAGGCTTGCATCTTCAATCAACGCCTTCGTGCATTCTGCCACCGAACCCGTAAGGTCTTTTACATCGACCACGGATTTCAGCACCTGCCTCCAACTCGTGTCCTTGCTGCCGATGGCCTACACCCAAGTTTTGAAGGGGTCGCCCTCATAGCCAGCCACATCCAGGGCATCTGCTTCCGAAAAGGTCGCTACACTTCCCCGGGGTGGCGTGACTTTTCCGCTGTGGAGAAAAACACCGTCCCTTCACTGAACAACAAGAACTTCCCGCCATGTCCTCAGCAGCGTCACAAACTCATCCCCCCACGGCAGCCCAGGTAGTGGCCTCAAATGGTTTCTCTTCGACTACCGACCACACGGGCATGTTGGACAAACCTTCCGAGGTGATCCACCAGAGGCACAAGGCTCCAGCAGCGCCAAGCAAATCGAAGAACGTTCCTCCTTCCGGTCCACCCACCTACAACCTTCGCAAGAACGCCGGACAAGGCGCCGCCAAGAATTGTGATGTATGACTGCGCCCGCCATACAGTGGTAAGGCGGCCCGTTTCCCAGTCTCCAGGGATTTCTTAAAACTCAGGAAATTATCAGAAATACGCATCCGCTGCGAATTGCACGCTTCCGCCCTTGCCCGTTATTCAAACGTCTAAGTTGTTCCTAAAGGCCTAAGGATTAATCTAAAGCCAGCCACTTCGGAAATGTCCATTAATAACAAAATCAAATGGGAGAACGTTCTTAAGAATGCATCGTTAGAATTAGTTTCAATTATTATAGATCACTACAAAGCAAACGCGGAGTCGCTACGTAGGCAGGAGAAAGTGCTGAGACAGAACCTCACTTCGGAAGAGTCATTAGAAATAGTTCGCTATGAATCCGATAAGATGTCAGCACTCTCAAAAATTAAAGCCCGCAAAATTTCCCGCGACAACGTTGGTCCTCACGACAACCGGCTGGGAGTCGCTACGTACGACAACCAGCTGGGATCAACACATGATATGCCTCCCATACCAGCACCCTTACAGAACAACAACAAAACGATTGATAACGTTGTGAACCTGTCTAGTATTGAACTTACCGCAGCCGAGCTTAGCGCCCTCTCAAAAGGTTTGAATTTTTGCCCGGCCACCGGTGGCTTTAGTGAATTTCAGCTTCTTAAAGATTTAGACAACTTTTCAAGAAATTTGAGACTTCGAGAATACTTTCATGACCATCCTAAATCAGAGAAAACACGTCATGCGCTACCTAGCGGTAAGCACTGGACTCCTCCTCCACAGCGCGACAAGTGTCTAGATATATATATTAAAGCAGTACAACGCGATATACTTCAGGCATACAAAGAACAAGTTCCCTTTCGACACAACATCTCTATTGAAGAAAAAAGGGCACTGGATGAATTAAACAGCAAGCAAGATCTTGTAATTAAACCTGCCGACAAAGGAGGTGCAATAGTGATTATGGACAAAAATGACTATGTTAAGGAGGCCAACAGACAACTATCTGACTCTTCATTCTATAAAACACTAACTTATGATCCTACTAAAGATTTTAAACTCACGATCAAGAATAGAATCACGGAACTTGTAAAGGATAAGAAGATGGATACAACAATCGGCAACTCTCTAATACCGCTCAGTCCCGTAGCGGGAAGATTTTATCTCTTACCCAAGATTCATAAAGAACACAACACAGGCCGACCCATTGTTTCCGGTGTAGGCACTGTCACTGAAAACATATCACGCTACGTTGACAGCTTAATTCATGGAATACCAAGTACCTTTTCGTCTTTTGTAAAGGATACCAGTCATTTTCTTTCTGGCATCATAGAATTAGAAGTACCTCCTGAATGCTTACTCGTTACACTAGATGTTAGTTCTCTATACACAAATATCCCTCATTCTGATGGGATAAGGGCGGTGCTGTCAGCATATGAAGATTCGCCAGTCGCCAAGCCTGTTGACTGCTACACGCTACAGACACTTCTTAAGTTAGTTCTCGAACTAAACAATTTTGAGTTTAACGGGGTCCATTACGTGCAAGTAAGCGGAACGTCAATGGGAACAAGAATAGGTCCTAATTACGCCAATATTTTTATGGCTGTACTAGAAGACGAATTTCTCGCGTCTCGCAGCTTAAAGCCACTCTGCTACAAGCGTTTTATCGATGACATCTTTATGATATGGCCTCATGGTGAAGCAGATCTCTTAAAATTTATAGGTGACTTCAATCGTGCTCATCCCACTATTTCTTTTTCTCACCACTACTCGCACGACAGTGTTAACTTCCTCGATGTAAGCGTCTCACTGTCTGGAGGCAGATTAACTACCAAACTTTACAGGAAGCCAACAGACACCCACCAGTATTTGCATTTCTATAGCAGTCACGTCAGACACTGTAAAACGGGCATTCCGCACAGCCAAGCCCACCGCTTTAAGCGTATATGTTCAAACAAAGAAGATTTCAGTGCTAATTGTGCGCTAATGAAAGACGCCCTCCTGAAGCAGAAATACCCGGCAAAAATAATTGATGATGCTGTAAACAGAGCTGGCGAGCTCAACCGTGCCGACATACTTAAAGCTAAACTACCTGATAGTGAACAATGCACAAATCTAATCCTTACCCACTCTGCGTCGGTGCCCAAGGTTTCAGCGATTCTTAGAAAGCACCATAATATACTTGCACAAAGCGATCGCCTTAAGCGCATATTTGTGGAACCGCCCCGCGTCGTGTATAGGAGAAATAAAAATTTACGCGACAGTTTGACAAAGTCAACCTTAAACCCAAGCCGTGGCACAGGCTGTATGCCTTGCAACAAATCACGTTGCCAGGTTTGTCCTCACATGAGGACAACACAGAAAGCAACCAGTACCGCGTCCAACTTCTCAGTTCAAATAAAAGGAAACTTTACATGTGACACCGCCAATGTGATCTATCTTCTTGAATGTACAATTTGTAGTTAACAGTATATTGGTCAGACGGAGACACCTTTCAGGATACGATTTAATAACCACAGGTCACACACAAAATCTCTTTTGAACCTTCCCGTATCCAAACATGTCAACCTTCCCGGTCACTCTTTCAATGACTTAAAGGCGACAATATTGGAATCAGGCTTTCGCTCACACCACGACCGGGAAATTCGCGAGTCCTATCTTATCTATAAGTTTAATACCACCGCCTCGGGTATTAATGAAAGCAAAGGGAAACTCACGTCCTTGCCTTCTGATTAGACAAATGTGGTTATAGCCGAAAGTTAATTCCTTGTAGTCTAACCGCAACGCATATAAGACGGTCTTGCTTCGTGCTGGCACGTCCGCATATCCTCTCTCTTTTTCACTCTGGAGACGTTATTGTGTCGCATGCCCCCTTCGCACGGCGTGTCTGCCGTGGAGTGTCTTCTTATCTTAAACGATGGTGGTCCCTCGGGACTGGGGAACGCGCTGCCTAAGAGGCGGCTCATCAAAGCCACCCACATATGTTTTCCTCCCTTTTTCCCCCTTCCGCCACCAATTTTTTTTTCTTTTTTTTTTCCCCGCTTCTTTGACGGTGAGGACCACGCGTCCACCTCCGTGACTCATCACAGCCATCCACGTGTGGTGCTCTCTCCATCTGTTAGTGCCTCGTTTTAAAAAAACGGGTATTTTTGCTGTTTGTTTTGTTTTTTCCCCTTACACATTGTTTGGAGCCACATGTGCTTTCCACGTGACTTCCCGACACCTTGGGAACGAACGTCTTGTGTATTCTCATTCACTCCGATGAAGGCCGGACCACCGGCCGAAACGTCAGTAAAATAATAGTATTTTTGTTGTTGTTAAACGTGTGACCATTTCTTTCATAATATTTTCACCGGGTTCAGCGCAAACTCCTAATTGACTATATATACATATATATATATATATATATATATATATATATGTTAAAGTGCCAACACACTTTATGTGGGCATAAATTGAAGAGGGTTTGCTGGAACGACTTCTTTAAAAAAACGCTGCTTTACGCACTCAAGTTGAGAGAGGGCAGATAACTTTCCATATTACAATGTTATGCGATAAAGGTTCTAGCACTAACGACCGCCAAAAGTCGTTGCAGTACAACGCGCTGATTACGCTGATGTGGGAAACAGCGAGAAGGCCACGTATCAGAATATCACACCGCCCTACGGGAAAAAGTTCTGTGGTACAAAAATAGCCTTTGTATAATATTGCATATCTATTTATTACCTAGGAGGTTTTGAGAACATAAGAATTCTTGCTCGTGACTTATCAGCAACTGCCCGTACGGGGAAGCGGAAATCGCATCAGAAACGGGTTTTCGAAAAATCTCTGTCGACTGGAAGATATTTCATGGCGGCGCCATGCGTTGGGTAGTGTGCAGGATGCGTTAGGATGCAACAAAATAACTTACAGTCCACTGAATGAGCGCCCAACGTGCCATTTCCATTCACAGGCACAACAAAGGCCCAGTCATTCCACGGTGGCTTTCCATGGAGAGGTCGCCGCGAATGATCATGACGGGTCAGCAGCATCTCGTGTGAATAAGCAGCAGCACTGGTGACCTCCTCGCATTCCAGGAAACCTGGCTTAGATATCGGGAAAACCACCATGAGTCGATGAAGTCAAAGTCAATGATTCCCAAGCTCACCTTGAAGTGCATTCTGTTTTCCGAGAACGAATGAATGAAAGTCCCATATTTAGAAATGGGGAGGCACAGGTCCTCTGTGGTGTAAATGGGGCATTAATTGTCGTTTCTCTTCAAATAATTTACTTTATCAAGAAGTAGGCATTCTCATGTAGTATGCACCCGTACTAAAGCAGTGCGTGACCAGTGCTGTGGTGTGTCGGTCCCCCTAAACCACACTGATCAGGCTGCTCCGGCTAATATATGTTGCGAATAATAACTGCGAATTAAGATTCGTGAGCAGTGCTTCACGGTAGCGAGTAAACTGTAAAGGCCGTATGGAAATTCTGCCTGTGTCGAACGCGGAACATTGCCACAAAGGTCTGCACGCAATCGCAGACCTCAGTGCGTGCAGGTCACAGTCGTAATGTCGGGATGTCGCCATTTTGCCACAGAGTATGGTGTGTAAGCCGAGTTTGGAAATACCTCATTTACAAAAACCTCCTGAGCGCGTGAAAGTGAAGACTTGCTCGAGAAGAGGGCAGGCAGGGTAATCTGTTTGAGGCGTTGTTTGCTTGCAGTACGTAGGGACGTCCGTACTTAGCGCATGGTGGTTACCGTGGGAGCCATTTGGCTTAGGAGGTCATACGGGCTCACCGTGAGGGGTGGGGGCTGAGAAACATTGGTCGACCCACCTGCGGAAGCACCAGCGGCGTGTGGCGCAGTATTGCCTCCGGGAACACCCGTATGCCCCGGCGTCCAGATGATTTCTAACGGAATATTTGTCTTCTCGTGCCTACGAAGGATAGCTTGAAAAGCAGAAGCTGTAGCACCTTCCGAGGCTGGGCGAAATAATTCAGAGTAGGCTGCGTGCGAATCCGTATAAACGCGGACAGGTTTCCGGATGGTATGTGGGAGGCTTGCAATGGCCCCCCAGATAGCCAGGAGTTCAGCATGCGCTGGGGTACCGCACGGGAGATGGCAGCTATAGGCCCCTGAGTAAGCGGTCGTCTGTGTGCAAACCCATGCCATGTATGCCCGGTGCTTTGAGATAACAGCATCAATATAGACCTTTTCACTGATTACAAACATAGGCCCTGCACGGCTTCCGGTTTCGCTCACTGACGTAGCTGCTAAATGTAACTGGCAAAGAAGCAACCATGCGTTAAAACATAGCAGACTGATAAGGCACGTGACCGGAAGTTTCTTGGGGGCGGCACGTTCGCTGCTGTTATCGTGATCATGAAACCGTCTATAGATGTCGATTGTGTCCAAGCTCGCTTCCTTGAGTTGACGTGTGGCAAGAAGTTGGCGAGCAGGAACGTTGTTCCAAGATATAGGACGATGAATGCGTCGAGAAGCAATCGGAGTTTCCCAAGTGGATAAATACATATTAAGAGGAGGTGCGTCGTCTAGTTGCTGCCCATGCCAGGCCAAAAGGCGACGACCTTGTGGAGTATTTTCCATGCGGATATGGTGTCAGGTGTGGGCTTCGCGGATGACGTCTTGCAGTGGAGGGAAGCCTGCAGTGCGTTCAAATGCACGTATCTTAGTTTGTTTGAGGAGCCCCGTGACAGTGCACAGGGTGGCCCTGTGAAGCGGTTCCAGATTCCGGACGTCCGTGGGAGAGAACGTGTATATGGGTGCACCTTACAAGATCTTGCCGATGGCCACAGCCTTGGCGAGGGTACAACATGCCTGTTGTCGCGCTCCTCCGTATTTGTTAGAAAGTCGACGTATCGTGTGCAACATGGTTGGCCATGCCTGTCGGAGGCTACGTACCCACTTTTTTTGGGCTGTTACAGCTGGCTATAGGCAGGCCAAGAACTTGGATCTGTCCGTTTGTGTACTGTATGGTGTGCGATCCAATGTGGAGCGAGATACTCATGTTGGAGTTGGTGCGATGCTTTCCATCTATACTGATAAGTTCTGTTTTGTGTGGAGCAAGCTGCAGTCGTATTTCCTTAAGCGTGACCTCTAAACTGAGGAGAGCTGCCTGCAGCTCGGTCTGCATTATTTCCTTGTCAGTATAATCTGCCGCTTCTGTTCAAATGTTATATCATCAGCGTAGCTGGCAAATCTAGCCGTTGTGTCTCGTTCAAGGTTTTCAGCTACTCTGCACATAGTCAGATTAAAGAGCGTCGGTCCAAAGATGCATGCATCCCTGCGGAACGCCTCTTTCCAGGTAAAGTTTTTGGGCTTCATCCGGGCGACGCCGCACTTAGGCGAATAGGCCGAGCTGCAAGGAAATTCCTTATCCATGTCTTGGCTCGCTGGCTAGGGTAGCGGCCAGCTAGCTCTTCAAGGATGACATCATGGCGAACGTTGTCTAACGCTTTCTGCATGTCAACGGCCAGCAAGTAGTAAGCAACACTTTCCGTGACGTGCGATTAACGCGTCCTAGCAGCCAAAGGTAATCGTGGGTGCCCAAGTTGGGGCGAAAACCCACCTGAGCTGGGTAGTAACCAGGCCGGGTTATCTCGAGGTAATGGGATACACGCGTGTGAATCATGCGTTCAATGAGTTTATAAGGCATCAAAGTCAGAGAGATTGGTCGGAGGTTACTGTAGACGTTCTGTTTTGTGCCACGTTTTGGTATGGGATAAATGAGAGAGAGCTAAAGACCCTCAGGTACGCTTCCTGAAGCCCACATGTCGCTAATTACTTCTAGTAGGGCGTCCTGAGCTTCTCCAAGGTTGTAAAGTTCTTGCCATGTTATTCGGTCATGCCCTGGGGCTGACCGAGGGCGGCCGCTTTAAATTGCTGCTACCATTTCCCCAATGCCAAAATGGCGGTCAAGATCTGGGTAAGGTTCCGGTATGGCGCAGCCGTCCGGAGGCACATGCAGAGTGAGTGATGCATGGGGAAAGAAAGTTGTGATGATTTCCTCCTGTACTGTTGCGGGATCTGCTTTCGTGAAGAGCTCGGTAAACGGAGAGTTGCCCCTTCCTTTCCCGCTAAGGCTACGAAAAATGCGCCAAAGTCCCTGGAGTTCCGGGAAGCCACCGAGACGCTCGCAGGTGGATAGCCAGGCTTCGCTTTGAAGCGGGAGCTGATACTCATTGATAAGCTTAAATTGGCGCTTGATTTTCATAAGGTCAGTCTGTGGTTTGCCGCGTGAGCGATATCGTCATACTAAATAGTCTGCTCTTTTCCATAAGTTGGCCAAATGATTGTCCTTCAAATGAGTGTTATCGCAGGGTGCTGTTTCTCGCGCGAGTGAACGGGCCTGCTGAAATAAATCCAGGATACCCTCAATCGTCGTGAACGATCCAATAACATGGGTTCGAAAGGTTCCCCAGTTAGCTATTTCGGCGGTCGTCCTAACGCGGAGGCGTTTACGAATAATTGTCAGGAATATGGGGAGGCTGTCACTGCCCCATGACTGGCTGTGGGCAATCCAGTGCCGCACGAAGTTGGGGCTGTCGAGGGTAAGATCAGGGGTCGTGTCTTTCTGCGATTTATGCAGTCCGATTCTCGTGGGGGTGTCGGGGGTGTTACAGATTTCTACAGAGGAAAGTTCATGGCTTCGTAAAGATATCTGCCTCGTTGATTAGGCCTTGAGACACTCCAGGCGGGTTGGTGGGCATTAAAATCACGTCCAATAAGCAGAGGAAGGTTCTGTGCTGCCTGTTTAAGCGTTTCCAGCCAACGTGTAGTGTTCAACGGAAATCCTACCCGTGCGATAGTATGCAGACACGGCCGCCAAGGGCTTTTAGCAGCTATTATTTCGCGATTCTTAGAACACAGACCAGGAAGGTCGAGTTGGGTGGCTGGGCAGTCATTTCGGACAAGCAATGCTGCCTGGCCCTTGGGAATCTGTCGTATGTGTTTGATGGTAGGTGTCTGAAACGCGCGGTAACCAAGGAGCGAGCACGGGCCTCGCGTTTCCTGGAGAAGAAATAAGGGGCGATGCCTTCGAACATAATTGCGGATGCGGATTCTGGAACACGATTGATTAAAACTGCAACATTTCCACTGTATCGAATGAGCTCATGAAGCTGTCAGTGGATTGCGGCGCTTACTGTCATCAGTCATGACATTGCGCTGCAGTTCGTCGAACAAATTTTGGAACCGAGTCTGCATGGCATCTAGCGTTTTTCTGAGAGTGTTGACCATGTCTCATCGAATCGCTTGCTCCAATTTATTAGATTCTTGAGCCCGTTCTTGTCTTAGGAGACCAATTACGTGTGAGTAAGCGGACTCCTTGTCAGTCACCGGTTTGACACGGCGTCTCGGAGAGCGGCTCTTTCGCTCATTCCGGGACCGACTGCATCTAGGCGTTGGTGACCGATTTCGTTTCTTCGGGGTCATTACGAGATCGCGGAGTCTCTGATTTTCTTTCCGCAATTCCTGGATTTCTTGGCGCAGGCACGCGATAAGCTGACTCAAATCAGAGGAAGCAGCAACTTGCGCCCAGGAGGCCTGCTTCGTCGGCAGTGGCTCTGAATGTGCGGGCGGAGTCACATATGCTGAGCTAGTGCAACTACTGGGAGCTGCTTTGGAAATATCGCGTTGAGGGCATTGGGGGTTGAGTGCAATGTGTGTGGACGCCCCACAAGCTACGCAATGGGGAAACTGCATGCTTACAATTCGGGTTGATTTCGTGCGGAGGTTTGCCGCAGTCGCGGCAGACCGGCGGGAACGAACAGTATTTGGCAGCATGGCCCAAACGGTGACAATTGTAGCATGCTACCAGACGGAGCTGATATTCATGGACACAGATAACTTCGTAACCGAACACCAAGCATTGTGGTATGCGTTTCGTATCGAATGTCAAAAGCAGCAGCTGTTTTTCCGAGCATGCGCACATCGGTGATCGTCGCCTGTTCAAAGAGAAGATGTGCTTTGATATACTCGATGGTGATGCCAGCTCTTATCTTTATCACCCCGCGAGAGCGGCCTGCTACATATGCCCCTAGAGACGATGTGTCGATGTCAAAAACGCGAAGATTGCCGTTAACGGTTGCAAGCAAGCGAGAGAGTGCAAAGTTTGCGGAAGTGACCCTCGTCGCGAACAGTGATCCGTATGGAGTTACTGGTTGTGTCAGATGGAAGGATTGCCATTTCTGCAATAAAGGCTGATGGAACGCTTTGTTCAATGGCGTCTGTGAGTACCTACTTCGGAATATCTGTCACATGTACAGCCGCGGCCACGTCTGTGTATAGCGCTCGAGCGGCCGGCTTTGCTCGGTGGGGCGACACCTTGCGGCCGTTGCGGGCTGTGACGTCGCGTGCACACGAGCATGCGCGGCCTAATAGACACACAGACCTGCGTACGCCCGAAATTATGGTTTTAAGCGCCCCTGTTTTCCCGGCTGTGCGCATTTCCTGAGGGCGCCGCGGTGCCTTACCTCGCCCGGTGACAAGGGAAAGGCGCACGTGAATGATAACGCGTGCGATTCCGTCGCGGCACATCGCATGAAAAAGAAAAGTATTTCTACACCCATCGCAATTAATACAATCCGCCAATGTTAAGACGAGATCACATGCCTCCTGTCTGTATTTGAGATAGACATATCAAGCCTTTTTGCCGATTTGGTTTCGCCATGGCTCCCCGGCTAACAGCGGATGAGCGTCGCGCATTTGTTATAATGGGGTGCACAATGTCGCAAAGGGCAATATGTGCAGCTACCCGGCGCCCTATACGCACTGTCAATAGGATCCTTCAGGCGAACAAAAATGAAGGAAGAATTGGTGACGCTCCTCGTGGAAATCGACAGCGGGTAACATCGGAAAATCAGGACCGTTTAATCGTGGCAGCAGCGGTCGTGGACCCTTACCTCAGCGCCAAGGAAATAAGGGATGAAGTGGGACTAGAAAACGTCAGTCTTACAACAATCAAGAGAAGGCTTCACGAAGCCGGTGTAGTGAGCAAAATATCCGCCCAAAAAGTTATGTTGGACGAACGACACAGAAATGAGCGGCTTGATTTTGCATCTGCGGTGGAATCCTGGAGCCCAGACAACTGGCGCGCGGTTGTCTTTACTGATGAGGCCTCTTTCTGCACCCGCTGGGACCAGCAGAGAAGGGTGTGGCGTCCTCAGAACTGCCGGTATGTCATGCATTCCTATAATTGTGCGACTGTGAACGCTGTGTAGCTCACTGCATATACTTCCTGGAACAGCACTGCTGAAAATGAAAGTATGTTATGCAAACCCTTAAACTTATTAGAAGTTATGAGCTGCCTTATAATGCAGGTTTACTTCGCCATAGCCAGTAATACTGCCTTTTTTGCTGCATGGTCACGGGATTTGCCTTACCCTGCTTCTTTTATCTTCAGTCATTTCTCTTTTTTAACTTCTTGCATTTTTTACCGGAATGAAACCTCTTTTACATATGTCTACATATGTCTACATATGTCTTTTACATATGTCTGTTACATATGTCTACGCAGTAGCTGTCAGTTTAATGCATGTGTCAATGACATATTTCCCGCAGGTACGACGAGCGCTATATCTTGGGCACTCGTTCAAGCGGTCGCAACACGGTCCACGTATGGGGCGCGATAAGCCACACAGGTTTGGGACCACTTCATCGATTTCGAGAAAGAATGACATCAGAAGCGTACATGGACGTTTTGCAGACAGTGCTCATTCCGCACGTTCTCTATAGACCCTTCCCGGACGGGCTATACTAGCTTCAACAGGACAACGCACCAATTCACACGTCAAAGGCGGTGAAGCAGATGTTGGATGACTTAGGTGTGGCAAGGCTGAACTGGCCCGCGAGAAGCCCCGATTTAAATATAAATGAAAATATATGGGGCCTAATGAAGTCACACCTAGCCAAAAAAGCGGGTCTAGCCGCAGCTAACTCTGACGCGCTTTGGATAGCTATTCAAGAGGAGTGGGACCGCCTCCGACAGCTGCCAGACCTCGTGAATAGGCTGTACGACTCGCTTCCCACGAGGATCGTAAGTCTCAAACGGAACAGGGGGGGGGGGGGGGGGGACCAATTTTCTATTAGGAGATCGAACGGCGCCATTTTCCACTTTCGATTTAGACAAAAATAAAAGATGTCCTTTGTGTTTACACTGAATTAGTATAAGCCTTCCACTAGGGCGCCCCTTATGATCATCATATCATGATTAAGGGATGTGAAACCCTGGATACTATTATTATTCATCACTACAGAGAGTCGGCAAAATATGGTAGAAAAAATCAACGTCTGGGATCTCATTTTACGCAGCTGGTGGCGTTATCATATCTTCGTATAATCGCATACCTTAGAATAGCCAGAAAGCGTGCATCGTTTCTTGCGAAACAGTCAGGCGCGTGTTATCTGTCGAAACGCATCTTTTGGAATCGACATGCCGAAAGCGCCTTGAGGGAGCGTGCGTTTTTGGTTAAACAAGCACACCTTTCAACGTTGTCGCTCGTGCAGAGCAGGTTTGCGTGTCTATTAGGCCGCGCATGCTCCTGTGCATGCCACGTCACAGCCCGCAACGGCCGCAAGGTGTCGCCCCGCAGAGCAAAGCCGTAAAGCCCCTATATTTGTAAAAGTAGCGCCATTCTTAGATCTTGCCGCCACCGCGCTCACCCCGGCGCTTCCTCCTCGCCCTCTCTTAGCCGCCTCCTGTCGCCCCAGCTTCCTCCGCTCCCCCATTGGCCAATCCGTGTCACGTGGAAGTTCGCGTCGCGCTTTTGTATATTTTTTTCTTTCCAGCGCGCTCCGACTGCCATTCTCGGGCCTGTGCGACGAAAGTGCTGTACGCACAAACGGATCAAACGTGTTAGGGACAAGAACTTCGTTGTGATGGCATGCTGCTGCGCCTTAAGTTGCCGCAACCGACAAGGCGAGGGCAAAAGGCTTTTTTTGTTTACCATCCGGCGTGCGCAAACGCTTGTTGCACACTTGATATTTTCGCCGTCTCGCATCGTCGCGTTGCTACTTCCAAAACGGCATTATTAAGACCAGTTACTGACTGACGAAGCAAAATCGCGCCTCAAAAACGTCTCTGCAGGGCGCGATCGAAGTTTTCCTCGGATTTCCTCTGGTAGCGCGTTAGCTGTCGTCTGCCACGGCAGGCCCGACGCAGGCGGCGCCACTGTCGATATCGCGCCTCGATCGCGCTGGTCGCGCCGAGCGCGATAGTGGAACGGAGGAGGAGGGAAGTGGATGGCGCTACTTTTATAAATATAGGGGCTTTACAAAGCCGGCTGCTCGAGCGCTCTACACAGACGTGGCCGCGGCTGTACTTTGTTTAGCGGCCTGATCAGGACGGTGTAGCGGGGCCGACTCACCCGTTCGTCGTGCAGTCTTTTCGGTGACACTTGGTGTCAGTAGTAGACGGAGTTTCGCTGCCTCCCGTCGTCACGAGGTCCAGCGGCTCCGGTGGAAGAGCCCGCTGCCGCGTTTGGAACAGCAGACCCGTTAGACAGCTCTCATGGCAGTGGACACTGGCTCGCGCGCATGGTGTCGTTTCCGTCAGATGAAGTTGAAACGTCATTGCAGTTTGAAGGAAGAGCCGTGCTTTCCGGGGTCGTCATCATAGTGGGCGTCTTGAGAGCCGGAGTGAAACGCGCCGGGCATATCAGATTCGCCAGGCTCAGTGAGGCTACGCTGGCGCGGCGCTGCCGCCGGCAGCCGTGCCTGTTATGCTTGTCCGACACGCAACACTTGGTCTAACCTGGTCAGTTCACACATAACACAATAAAATGGACACAACTTGTCCAACAAAGACCGACTTCGTGGTGTGGGCTCACCGTGTGGTCGAAATTCACTCACTCAGTGAAAAGTACCAACAAATAAGCGGAAAAACTGGTCAAAACCAACAGAAAAAAACAGGAGCCGAGCTGAGGCACGTCTGCTTTCGCCGGTGGCGCCATCACGCCTCCTTTTCCGAGAATGTTTAGCCAACGCTGAGGGGTGGTAGTAGTGTGTGCTTCTTTGTTGGTTCAACAAAAAAAACCATTGAGAGCAAAGGAAAATTGAACCGTCACTGTGGTTGTGTTACACGTGAGGATACATTGCGTCCGTTTGACGCCGTTCCCACCGACGGTGATGTCGCCCCGTCTTTTTTGTCAACCATGCTGCGAAACCCAGCCCTGAGGCTTACACGATTCACCCACAATTCAACTGCTGAATACACGAAGCATCGTATTTCAAAAAATGGTATCGATAAGGCTTCTACAAAATTCAACTTCCCTGGTCCAAATACGGTCGTCGCAGAATCTTTTTAATGCAAGCGCTGCAGCGACTTAGTGGAGAGTTTTAAGAATGCCGGATAATTTACCTCCCTGAACTGGAAGAAGTTTATAACAACCACCGAGATTCATTTCAATCCAAGTACTAAATTATTTCTTCCAAGTTATCGAAACAAATATCCTTACAAGGTTTTCAAGCAAGTGCTTTATTTACAGACCTCTAAAAATCTTAATGAAAGTGGTCCAAGTAATGAGCCTGTGATTCTGGCTGTGAATGAGGCTGTGATTCTGCACAGAACAGCACGCTCTTTTTGAAAGTGCCTAATAAAACACAAATTAGGACTATCACATATTATAAGATTTGCTTCTTTTTTCAGAAGTGATTCAAACATCTCATCACTCATGCGATGAACAAAGACGTCATCTCTATTTAAAACCCTATAATGATCACGAAGCTTAGACTGTAGTTTTATATTGTTGAATAATTTTGCGATGAAGACGTGCTATCATTTTTGTTATTTGTTCAAATTGCGAAGCACACAATTATGCATAGTTTGTTATGTCTGTGACGCGTGTTAATGGCAGATAGGATCTAAAGTTCTAAGGTGCCCATATTGCATAAATTTCCAAATCTGTCATATCGATTGGGATGACCGTGCGGTATATAACGTAAAAAGCCAGCACAGGTAAAGTAGAGAGGTCAAGAGCAAATTCCTTAAAAAACACCCAAAACGTTAGGACAAATGCATTCTGTTCTTATTCCGTAAAAATATATAGTTTCTGGACGTGAGCTAAGGAAATGACGGAAAACGCAGCACTACCAACGTGTTTAAAATAAAACCAAGCCAATACAACGTTTATGTAATGATGACAATGCAACCATTCTTTTTTCTTTCCCGCGTACTTTCACTGCCAACATAAACTTCTAAATAACAGAAAACGGTAGAAAAGGAATTAATTTGGCACGATGAACAGAATCAAAGAAAGCGAGGGATATAAATTCAGGACGAGTCAGGAATTTCCCACACAATCTCCCGTTTTATTTCGTGTGAAAGGTTTCCGCAGAGTTAGCCAGCTTTCTGGTTTTCTTTATTGACCAGAACCTTCACTATATCTGAACAGCAAGTCAGAAGCGAGCTCTCCAAGACGGTTGTTTATGCACCCGATATTTTTTCCTATTGACCCTTTTCGCGGAGCAGTTTGTTTTAGAGAAACGAGATGGCGCTCACGGCGGCGCGCCATACCTCTCCTCAGCGACCGCGCACGAATACGAAACCATTACCGCTTTTACCTTTCTTCTGTGCGATCAGCTGTCGGAAATGCAACTGAGTTTTCGCTAACGCACTGTGCTCTAATCATGCTAGATTGAATCATGTGAATTGAAGACGTGTGCAGTAGTTGGCTGCAAAAATAGTGACTGGCATTTTAAGGAATGGAATGAATCTGTGTGGCCAAGTTCGCGGACCGCTGCTGCGACTGTCCGAACGTGTTACCGGCACTTCGAGATGTACGGCTTTCCTCGAGGATACAGAAATTTGCTCATCCGCCAACATTGTATCGCTAGCCTTCAAAGAAAGGGCTTCATCAAGAGAACGTCGGCAAGGGTGAGTACCACTCGTTAAACAATGACAAAGGGAGTAGCGGCGCTTCCTGTCATAGTAAGCTTCGCGCACGTTATTTATACGGATCAGTCCCAAATGGCTGGAAAACTTTCGCCAATTCTATCGCAGACGTATCAATAATAAGTGAATGGGCGCTCACTCGAATATATGCGCACTATATACACACAATAAATGACGGACTACACCGATGGCGCACGAATTTTCGAAGCTGAATGTTTCGTGACGGTTCACAAGAGTAAGCGAGTCACTAGCGGTAATATATATTTGCTGCAATATATTACAATGTACAAAACAGCTAAGTTCCAAGCCTTGCGTGCAGCAAGAACAAATCTATCAGAACTGAGCACACCCGCGAGCGATTAGGCAGAAAATAATCAAATAGTGGCTGCACCGAGGAACTTCACTGACTCAGAAACTGACAAGCCACCGCTTCAAAATATTTGCCGAATAAAGAAAAAAGAGTAAACACACTAATCCTGACTGAATTCATAATAGGAAAGCTTGGATAGCTTGGAATACATATTTAGCCCCGCTTTTTGAACAAGCACCTTATACGCTGCTCGCGCCGTTAGGACAAAGCTTAATGAGCTTCGAAAGCGCTTTTACATGTTCTCTGAAGCTGTGACGAAAGCTTCGTGTCGTCCACCCAGCTACCGTCTACGATATCTCCCAAAAGAGAGGCTTTCTAAGCAGCGCCGGCGTCATGCACTTCCATTGTAAACAAAGAGGCAGCGGAGGCAGTTGAGGCAAGCAATGAACGCGCCACCACGTGAGCAAACATGGCAGCGCCCACGGGATCGCCGCGAAAAGGGTCAATATATACCTGTGGGGGCTGAGATTCATTTCTTAGACTAAATTAATCAACCCGAGAAAATACTAGCATTCGTATTCAGGTAACTCTACCTGAAAACGAATGTTTTTTGACGCGCTTTCGAGGAAATAAAGAAAGGCACCTTTCTTATTATTTTCAGAAATATATGAGCGCTAACACGAAACATTCAATGTAAGGGCACAGGATGTGTGACATGCGCTTTCCTGTCTTGGAAACAAGATGTTCAAGAGAGTTTCTCTTCCCCCTTTCCACGCCCAATGTCCCCATATTATTTTTTTTGCTCCCACAGTTAAACACTCAGCCCCGTGACCAATTATGAGCCACCCATCGCACGTTGTGACAGCCAATCAACGGTGCCTCCTCCCCCTTTCCTCCTCCCGCTCACGTGCGTTCTCAAGGTGGTGCCGAAGAGAAGCTTGCAAGCTATAAAAGCTACCCCCATCCTCTCGAGGTTTAGTTCACTCCGAAAGGTTTGGAAGCCAGGTCAACTCCATTCCCTGCGCCCAAATCTCGTTCGTATACGTCGCATCACCTTGAATCGCACCGCATCGCAGCAGCATCTGAGCTGCCTAAACTGAAGCCCCTCCATGTAAAAAGTAGCGGCACGCTTTGAAGAATGCTGCCTCCTCCTCCCACGCACTGTCCGAGGCTGTCGCCACGACGGTATTGGCCTAATGGCATCACGTGGGCCGTCGCACCGCCGGGCTCTGGCTGCGTTTGTTTACGATCGCGCTCCATTGCCATTTTCGTCTAATAAGCGTCTACCGAGGGTGCGACTGTTTTCACAACAAATCCGTGCAGGGGAGGGGCCTCGCCTCGATGATGTATCACCATTTTCTTTTATTGCGATAGCAATTATATGGACTCTCCAAAGCAGATTTCTGCCGTCGGCGTCGCCGTCGCCGTGAGGTTCCGTATGACGTCAATGGAGATGAAATCGTCGCCGCGCGCCGAACGCTGCATGTGCGAGTGAAAGTGTGCGAGGGACGCGCGCTTTCACGGGGAGTGAACGCACGGCGGAGAACAAACGCGCGTTCTGCGCCGTGCTCCCTTAAGGGCTGCAGAAGTAGGCCACCCTTTCCTCCTTTACAATCACCATATATGTAGAGCAAACGCGCCTTCTTACGACACACGAAAAGCCGGGAGGTGGGGGAGGGAAGGGAGGCGATGTTTAGCTGCGGAACTAAGTGCCTATTTATACCAGAGGCTCCGGCAACAGTCACCAACGCCACATGCATTTTCTGCGAACGCGGGCAAAACGCCGACGGCGTCGACAACAGTTGTGCGTGTTGCCGGTGCTGCTGCATGTCCAAGTTTATACAGCTGATAAAGCTACTATCCTTAATCCGTATAGCTCTCTACAAATTTGCTATCGCAATTGATGCTTCGCCTTTCAGGTGAAACTGTGACAACTTTTTTTTTCCTCTTTGTTTGGCGCCTGCGTTGGAAAGGAGAAGACGCTGGGATGGTGGTGACTAGGCACAACTGTGGCTGCTGTTAGGGGATCGATGCTTTTTCCTAAAAAAACGCATCACTGTTTTGATGATACAAGTATAATCTCACTATCAGGGACGGAGCAGTCTACCTTAACACCCCAACGACCACGATTTCGTGTCGGCGCCCGGCAACGCGGCTTCCGCCGCGGCACCGGGGTACAACCGACCGCGCCGCCAAACAGAGAGGAAAAAAAGAAAATGGTGATACCACGAAAAAATAATGCTCCTTGGCAACGCAGGATTCGATCCCGCGTTGTCTCTGAGACGCACTTGCTGTACGACACTAAGCGCCGTATTCTTAAACACGCCTTCACTCGACTCTTCTCCTCGACTCAGCCAAGTCAAGGCGACGAGCGTTCCTTCACCCAAGGCACCGTTGCGTTTCATGAACACTACTTCACATTTCCTCCGCCAAGGAACGCCTTGAAAATGCGCCCTTGACTCGAGTGAAGTGCACCGACCGAGAAAAGCGTTTGATATCTAGCCTATACTTAAATGCGCTAAGCAAAAGCCCAATTATTTAAGAGAGATATGTGTTTCCGCTAATTTGACTTCGTTATCAAATGACAATACGGGGCAATGCACAAATTTAGGTCGGCAGCGCTGCTGTTAGCGTTCGACTGATAGATCAAGCGGGAGCTGTGTTTGAGGTCTGGCAACGATCGCACCCCAGCTACAGTGTACTAGAATACTTTCCAGTGACGCGACCACGCCTCTCCGCCTGACGCACGCGGTGGCACCTGCAGCGGCGGCGCTGCAATCGACCGCTCTTGAAAGCTCGCCCTGGCTCGCCTCTGCAGCGTACGTGGCACTCAATAATGGAAAGCGTGTATGGTTATGTACCGCAGCTGTTTTAACGTAATTCAGCTTGGGTTAGCAATTATTTCGCAGGTATTTTATAATTGTTGAGGTCTTTACGCTGGCCGTATGATTTCGGGGACCTCTCAAAATAAGCAAAGCCAGTAGCAGACGAAGGCCAGTCGATGCGCTGTAAACAATTTCTTTTTCGCGCTTAGTCGCCGATTCGGGCGAGGTCGTAATACCGGAATATTTCGCGAATACTAAAGTTTGCGAAGTAATGGTTATTCGTGGGACCGAATATTCGCGTG
This sequence comes from Dermacentor silvarum, assembly GCF_013339745.2. NCBI lineage: Eukaryota > Metazoa > Arthropoda > Arachnida > Ixodida > Ixodidae > Dermacentor > Dermacentor silvarum. The sequence continues at coordinate 393,482,765 of NC_051154.1, read as the reverse complement.
ATCGCAAAAAGCATTGTTTAGAGTGTCTGCTAGGGTGCACATGCACAGAAATCAGGCCGATTAAAGCTGATTTCATGTTTACACGACAAAGCACTTCACTTTTAAATCATGTCTGGTACGCAGTGCGAAATATGACACGGAGGAAAAAAGATGGAAAAACGACTTCGAAACTGCTTTCTCTGTCCCACACGATTTTATTGCAGGTACTTTTCATTTGCACAAGAATCATCCCAACAGCTTCAATGCACTAAACAAGCAGAAATTCAGCTAATTTAGCCTGCTTAGCTTGAGGTGCTGTGCTGCCTTTCTTTTTGAGAATATATTCGCTTTGTTTAAACCTTTGATAAAGAAATGGAGCCGTGTGGTGACATAAAAGCTAACTATGCGAGGGGTCATACTCTCTGCATGAGCTCTGCATCCCACCTTCAAGGGAGCGGCACAATGAATCATGTGCAGGATGTCCATTATACTTTCCCGGTGAACTTTTCGTGCACTAAAGCAATTCGTGAAAATGTCTTCAAGCCTTGTGATAAAACGGAACAGTTCAACCGAGGGGTAGAGCAAACCTCCTTCATCATTGTGGTGCACGAATTCTGCAGCAGGCAGGCGGCGACCTTCTTCTGTAGGAAGTAAGAGGCTGTCAATACATGCACAACATTTGGCGGGCAGCACACACTTTTTCGCCACGTATCCAGAAATATAATAAATTAGCCTTGAGTCGCTCCTCTGGACATTGTACTCGTGTTCCACTGCTTCATTACCACATGAACCCGAAGGTCCCGCTTGTTTTTCTGTGCAAAGCTTCATTTCGTCAATCAGCTGTTGCTTTGCAGTTTCTTCCCGGTCCCCAACATCAAGAAGAGAAGTGATGACATCACTCTCTGCATTCCCGCCTGCAACACTGTGCGCCAAGTTATAAAAAGAGAGACAGTGAACAGTGAGCAGGAACTGCTGTGGCGTCGGGTGTGAGTTGCAGCCAGATGAGAGCCTGACAATTCCAAAAAAGTTTTCCACTTTATCCTGGCTCAGCCGGGATGTCAATAAGTAGCTAAAGCCAACTTGCTCATGCAAGTAGCGAAGGAGCTCAAGAGTACTTGTTAGAGTCACTCTTAAGCCCTCTGCAGTGGACTCGCTCAAAAATTTCTTCTTATCAGCATGGCGCTCCCAGATGTCCAGGAAACTGAGCATTTCCTTAATGGTTTCTTCACCAGCAGAATTTGGTCTGAGAGCTTCGGCTGTGTACCTTGCAGTCATCACTGCAATCAGTGACTTCATTTTCATGAAGAACTTCTCTGTCGCTTCAATTTTGCCACAGCTCCTTTCCAACTGAGTACGGTAAAGAAAGAATGCCCGCAAAGGACCATGCCCAAACAACTGGAATGCGTAACTTGCCCGCATTTTTTCGAAATTGTTGGGGCTTATGTGGACGCTGGTTATTCCAGGCATTGCTTTCATTGTGACAGTATTGCTATCCAGTTTGAGAGCTTCTCTTGCAAATTGCATTGAAACTGCACCATCAGGGGTGTCAAAAGTTGTGATGAGAAGCCTGTTTCGAACGTTTTTGACAAGGTGAGGAAAATCAGAAAAAAAATGTATGAACCGACTGCTGTCAACAGGATGAGGCTTCTTGCAGACAACTTCCTTTAAAGATGCTCGAATGTTAAAGATGCGCCACATTTTCCTGTTCCAGGCCGCTGCATCGCACGTTACGAAGTCCACAAAGAGGCCAGCCCTTTCTGCTAAAATTGTGGACTCTAGCACAATTTTGGCCAACAGGTCCCCTTTCACGTTCTCGTTGCTCCCGAAAACACCAATAACCTGAGTCCAGCTGCCAACCAGTGGCACAAACATCACAACGAGGCCATGATTGCATGGCAATGTTTTTTTCTTTTTCGGGTGTATATGGGCCCAGGTCCACAAAACCTTCAATCTTCGCACCTGTGGTCACTGACAAGTGTTCAGCAAGCTTCATTTCATCAATGATTATCCCACCATGTCGGTGGAACACATCCAGGAGGGCAACCTTTTGTTTCAGCACACTGAGCATTTTTTCATTGAACCCGAAGCCGCTTCTGTATTGAGCAGTGTACTTACGCAGGGTTGTTTCACTTGGGAGTGCCAAAATGTTCTGCCTCCGCATATACTGATACAGCTTTGGGCTTCTCATTTTCAGCAAGATACATTCAAGAATGCATTCTTTGTCATATTTCATGCCGCGCGGGCTCTTCCTTCTTGATGCCTCGAAGCACTGCCTGACAGCGAGCTGCTGCTTTCGTGACAAAAAACTTAACTTTTCAGAAAGTATTTCTTCAGCTGTTGCAGCACACTCGCTTTTCATTTTCTTGAGGTCCAAGACAAGCTTGTCTACCTTCGATAAAAGCCGCTGGTTTTTACGGGTACATGCTTGCAGTTTCTTAGAAACACTGCCTCGGAACCCCGAGCTAGCATTATTGCTACTTTGCTTCCTACCTTGACGCCTTTCGAGGCGCCACTGCCGCCTAACGAGCGCTTTTCTTACGTACTTGCAGACGACGCAAGCGGTTCTTTCTTTTGTTGCCTTGCCTTGGCAGTTAGAGCTGTAAACTGCCGTTGCCTCGCACTTAATTTGGCGTTGCAATTTTGTTGTTAGGCTGGTCGTTAGGTAGCTTTCATCTCGGGACGCTGCGCCTTTGCAAATATACATATAATGTGCGTCCTGCAGAGTGGTTATAGCAGCTTGAATAGTTGCCACTGACGCACGAGCCACCTGCTTACCAAGCACGAACGTCTTCGAATGTAAAGCACCGGCACTATCCGCAGTGTAGAACACGGCCTTTTCCACAGTAACCACGCCAGAGAGCGAGTCGAGGGAACATGAAGTAAAACATACTCCGTCTGCATCGTGAAGTTCGTGTAGCGTCCAGCGCTTCCCAGGCACTGTGATTTTCATCACCACAGCGACAGTCGCGGCCTCACAGACTTCGTTGCCACCCGTAGCACCCGCATGTTCGTCAACCTCAATCGCCTCTGCAACCTTCCCTTGTGCCTTCTTTCGCGGTGGGACTTCGTCATCGCTCTTCCTTTTTCTCTTGTTCCTCTTGGGAGTAGGCTGCTTGCTCAGGTAAGCTGGAAGATTCGGCAAAATTGTGGGGACTGCGTCCGCAGTAAGCGTAGGCGTCCCGCGTGAAATACGAACTTCCTCACCATTTATACGGTGCACATAGTCCCTGACAATGAAACGCTGCTCAAAATGCAGTTCACATACCGCGCAGTCTGCGGTTAGCGGCTTGTCGGCTCTATGTAGGTTCCTTTCCCACGTGCATCTCCGTTCCGGGTCTGCAGGCGCCTTGAATAGCGACAGCTTCTTCGCACTGTTAGTTCGGGCGTATCCTGTGCTACACCCTGGTGAGTAGCAGTGGTTGAGACGTTGCTTTGCACTCATTGACGCAAGTGGCCGCATTCACATGAGAAACTTGGCGAAACACAATCACACAGAACGAAATGCCACAGCCAAAACACACCACTGAAATGCAATGGCCGGTCGTGCTCAAACCGCTCGTTTGCAAGAGTGGTCGACGACAGCGCCACCGCTTCAGGTGGCACTTCCGCTGACACGCGCAGCAAGGCGCGGCCCCCTCCGCTCGTTGCACTGAATTGCTTCTAGTTCACTGTACCCCAGCAGCTGAGCATGGCGCATGCCTGAGAAACAAGAAAATTTGCGCCCGCATTTCTCTGCTGCTCATTGTTTCATTGTGCTTAATTTGTGGTTCACGTTGCAGTTGTTAATCGTGGTTATTATGGATGATATTTTCCGTGTGCGTACTCTGAACCGAGCCGCATTGACTTCGAAGGAGGCAACGCATGGAAGGGCCCATAGGCAGCTTTGTTTAACTTCAAGACCGAGTGCTGCTGAAAGCTTTCTCAAGGCAGCAACAAGACAAAAAATAAGTGTGAGCGAGCAGTTTATGCATGGAAGCACATTACGCTGTTGTGGTTTTCATGAAGTTGCCACCGCGCTATCAATAAACCGTGTCCGATGTATCCAAGCATGACTGGCTCCAGTTGCTCTTGCTGCGTGTATTGCACCCGAAGCATACTATTCGAGCCAGCATAAGATTGCGCGAGATGTTATTTTTTTATTTTGTTTCTTTTTTGCATTGGAGCTTGTGCGAGATTCGCCGCGACAATCTGTTATCGGTTCAGCTGTTTAAACATAAATGCACAAGGCACCGCTCCACGCCTGTGGCCGATGATCATTCCAGTATCGCGTAAGAAATCTTTCAGTAGAGAAGAAGCAGTTGGGGTATACATGTGGCAGAATGCATATGGTTGAGTGGGTACCACCGGCAGTTTTAAGGAAACAAAGGTTTTTGAGTCCTGTACTTTCTTTTAGAAGCCGTGGTGGTTAGTCGGTTTGTTCAAATTGTAGCACATATCGTAAATCAAGCAGCACTGGTGCCTGCATTTCCAGTGCTGCTTCACTTCACATATACACTACGCAATCTTTTATACTTCCGAAAATTCACTTCTCAGTTCATTACCAGCATTAGCGTTTTTTCGTCTTACCTTTTTCAATGTGCTATGTTGTAGCATCACCTGCACGTTCCATAAACTGTGCTTTCAAGTTCACGCAACGGCCACATTTTTTTTAGTTGTGGTATGTATTTGCATTGCAGTTGCTTAGGTGCACTGAACTTAGCGGGCGAATGCCCTATGTACATATAATTTTTGGCATTCTGCTGCAGGATGTGGGCCTTGGAAAGACCAGCTTATGGAAAAAAAATCAACGTCTGTGTTGCACGGTAAGACATGTGACTGACGTTAAAACATCGATAGATACGGTGCCTGACTGTTGCAAATGCACCATCTCGCTTCCCTGAAAGAACATAGGTGCATCGGAAGTACTTAACTGATCTGCGCGGTAGTTATTCTGTGCTTATTTTTCATACTTATCATTAATAATATTGATGTTATGTCTGGCCACATTGACGAAATGGTGAATTTCACGCCGTGTTTTTTAAAACCACAAACATGAAACAGCTATGCCATAATGAAATCAAACTCATATTTCATTCCTCTTCAACAATCAAATATTATTGTTTTGAAGAGCATAGTTATGATTATGATGTGCGAAATATTGAGTTCCCATGATGCGTTACGGTTCAGACGTGAGCTTTTTTTTTACTGCCCACAATTTGTAATGCAGCTCTTTAGTATTTAGTGGTATGCTGAAGCTACTTTTGCATGAGCAAGTGTACATCACGAAATATACCATAATTTTAATGGCTGACCTCAGTTTTGCTGAACTCATGGTAGTTATGCGCTCTATGCTGTATTTTTCAGAAACGCCATTGTGACAGTCTGCATCACCATTTGGCCTGTTGTGGGATCCCACAAGACACGCTTTTTTCCTCGGTCAAATACTGAAGTTCTACAAGCGCCATGGAAACCAACTGTCCTCCGAATCAAATGGAACAAATTCATTGTTCCGGCCTTCATAGTTTATCTTAAGCTGAAGCTAGAACCGGATCTGAAACAGCGTATATTCTATAAGGATTCACCACTGCATACTGTCTAGAACACGTATGGTGTTTTATTCTATAATAGCTGTTTCAGTACTACTACTGCTTGTGTTTGTACGATCAGAGTCCACGCTCTTTTTGCAATCCTATCAGAACACAAAAAAGACGAGGATAATTTTAATTGATTGTTTCAGAGATTTACACTTGGATTGACTAGAAATAATTCAGTGATACAGACTGCTTTATTAAATATGGCTTAAGAAAAGAAACCTGGATGAAAAATACAGACTTAAGCTGCAAGGTGCCTATGAAGGCAGATGTACGCAAAATGCCTTTAGTGGTGATGTTTGAGCTGTTAGGATGTCAGAAAGCAGATAGAGGTTGTAGCCAAAATAGTGCGACGACTACAGTGCAGCAGGACACATTAGCTGGAGCTTCTTCGCTTGCACACCAATGCAAGCGCAGCACACTTGGAAAGGCAGTTGCTCTGCGTGGTTCTTCCGGAAGCCTGGTTCCTGCATAGGAGAAAGGGTTGGTCATAAACACACAATGATGTTACCGCACATAAAATCTAGCTTAGGTACTATATTCGTTATCTTCATTTTACTATTCGTAGTAAATACATTCCTTATAGATTTTCATTGTGTTCAGGAAGCCGATTTTTTTTACATTAATGAGCTCGGACAGTTCTCATTCATATTTGCAAAGATACAGTTTAAGCTGGTCTGGCCTTTGCACAGCCAGACCGACATACAGCATTCCAACGCTTACATAATGCACTCACTAATAGCTGGAATGTGCGCAACAAGTATATGTGACATATCTGCCACCACTGGCTAGCGTTTTCTGTATTAGGAGCTCGGTCAACTGCTACAGCTTTTTTTATCACAATAAAGATAACGTCATGTACAAAAACTATCCTCTCTTGTATTGTTATTCAATGTTTTTTATTGAAATAAATCATTAAATTCCCTCGGTATACATGCAGGTATAATTATGAAAACCATTTCATAGTTGCTCACTTCCTCGTTGGGCTTGGATGTTCATAAGCATGATAAGCTAATTAAACTGAATATTTCGAAACAAGGCTCACGTAATTATTGCTAACGACTTTAAATAGCTGCTACCGCACACGTCCCACGCAACGTTGCAGTGCACTTGTTGTTTTCCCTAGAGCAACTCACTGGATGAAACTGTAGAGAAAAAAAAGTGAACGCACCTGGTCGTTCACAGAGAAGCTCGCCTTGCAGCGGTGCGCTTCGCCGTCCTTGGAATTGCGTAGTAAGGGATGTACCCGAGTACAAACTGCTCAGGTGGGGCGAATTCCGGCGCTCGCGCAGCCAGACCCGCATCCAGAAATCGAGCACACAGGCAGGAATCTTCGCAGTTGTTTTCTTTTCGTAGGTTCGAAGTCCGCCACTGTTATGTATCGTGCCGCGCTTCAACTGATGCGGCTTTGTATGATCACCCGCGAAAAACACGTCAATGCACTGGCGCCGATACCAGTTTCGCAGCACTTGCACGAAGAATACACGTATGCAGGTCATCAACTGGCTCATGCACGGAATAAGACGACAGGTCAATGCACTAGCTGGCAGTCTTCTTGACAGGACGGCTGATTTGTCGAGGTGCTGCAGTAGAATTACTCCGTTGCCGAAGCGCTCCAGAGGATTGCACCGGTCCGTAAAGCGATGTCCTTGAAAATGCGCAGCATCGTTAACGAAAGGAACGCTGCAGAGGCAACTGGCGTCCATCGGAAAAAGCCGGCGAAGCGAATGACAGATCACAACGCAGCCATGGTTGCGCAATACTGCACTCTAGGAGCGATTCAAGAGCGATTCAAGATAGGTGCGAGGCAACCTTGAGATTCTCGAGTAAAACGCTCGAGCTTTCCTTCACTCAAGGCGCTTTTCGAGTGGAGGGTGATTTCTGAAATGAAAAGCCGCCCTGAAGGAGCAATTCAAATGGAGGGTCAAATCGAGGTGCGTTTGTTAATACGGGGGTAAGGCTGGTGCGTCCGTGCCCTCCGCCAGCCTTTCAGCGTCATAGCTTATACGCGCCGCGAATTCAAGTGGCAAGAACGAAGCGGAATATTTAGCTTACTGAGGGTTTGCTGGAGCCCATGATGTTTGCATTCAATCGTAAACGTGTTATTTACAACCATTCGCAACAAGGTCTTGCGACACGCCCTAGAGAAATGCATAGTGCACGCGATACATTCGGAATAGTCATGGTACGGCGTTAGTGCTCGTTTGGATATTTATAAAAATAGTTATCAAAACAGGAAAAAGAATCTGCCGTCACTGAATTTGTATGTATTATCACGTAGTAGTTGCGGTGAAGAAAACACTCACAAAGCTGTGAATGACGAAATGTAATTTTTATTGGCGAACCTGTGCCCACAACAGCAAATTTCACTCGAAGCACAACGATAGCGGCGAACACAGTCGGTGATCGTCGAAATCTTATCAGTGGCGAAACGCGTCGGCTTTTCTACATGAGTCATCGAAGGTTCCAGAGTAACCCCAGGTGCCCTCGGTGTCTTCCAGAAAGTACTAGACAGTTCGCGCCGCTCATACAATCAGATTCCATAAGCGTCGGTGACAACAGACAACGGATAGAAGCATCTACAACGTTCGAGAAACTTCCGATGCATGCTGGCGCGTCCTGTGCTGAGCAATATTGTTTAACACTTGCGAGCCTAAGAAAAGCGGTTACCGGTGCAAGATAAAAAAGAGCTCGTGTCAATATATATATATATATATATATATATATATATCCCTCCGCATAGATATCATACGCTATACGCGCAGTTACTCGGAGCTAGAACGCCAACGCGAACGCTTAAAGCCCACGGCATTGCTATGCGTGCATTCACTCTGCGATAGGCCGTCTGTTACGCTCAAGCGGTGTAGGCGGCGCCACGGTAGATGAAGGAGTGCGCAAGAAAGGAGAAACGAGGAGGAGGGAAGGCGGAGGAGGAGAGTGTCGCTACTTTTTTATATAGAGGGGTTTTAGCCGATACCAGTGAGCGAAGCCAAGCACCGCAACATCGACATTGAAGCATCAGCCTTGTCATGGTGCGGCCAAAGCCAAGGCGCAACCACCACCACCTCGTCGGGTTAAGTGAAGGCAAACATGCGACTTCGCATTGTGTGGGTCGTAGCGCCTCGGCAAATCGTTCTGCGTGCTCCTCAGAGAAGAAACCTATTTCCAAAGACGGCGGCAATCGGCGCAGAAGGAAGCCTCGACAGCGGTTTGCGAAGCCTTTTGACCTCTCCCAGAACCACAACCAAGCTACCCACGGTGACGTCAGCCCCGGTGTTACTGGCATTCTCATGAGTGCTGAATTGGCGACTGGAGGATCAACGGCGAACTTTGTTGCATGCTGCACGGAAGCTGCTGCTAACAGCGACATCTATCACGCAATCGAAGCTTGGCGACCTCTCGAGTATCACCACGCGTGCTATACCAGAACTCATATCAAGTTACTTACCTCCTGGCAGGATTTGATTGCTCCTTCCTAGACAAGCGACGCGTCTCATTCATGGAACCTTTGCCGACAGCTTGCGTCTGCGCCATCTGCTGGGTGCTCCTGCTAAGGTCATGAACCTTCCTTGCAGCCACGCCGTGTGCTTGGCGTGCTGGTATAACCCCTACGACAGCACCGACAAGCCACACCAGGACAGCAAAGCCCTAAGCATGTTCCTCAGCGGAGCGTGTCCCATGGATAGAGTCCAGTTCACCGCTCCTGAACTGGAAGTTGTGAACTGCCCGAAGGGCCTATACAACAAACTGGTCTTCTGCGCCAACAACGTCTTCGTCTGCCGGTCCATTGTCGAACTCGGACATCTGAAGGTGCACTTCCTTCATGATTGTCGTTTCAACCCCATGACCTGTCTTCTCTGTGGAAGAGGCGGCATCCCCGAGTGCATGACCGAGCAGCATTTCCTGCTCTACGCACGATGGTAAAGTTGTTCATCCGACACATGAAAGAAAAGAACGGCGGCTGCAGCTACAAGTTCTTTCGGCAACGGTCAATGCCTTTGAAGCAGCCTTGCAAGTTCCTGTGGTAGTTCGACAATAAAGAAAAATGTTCTTTTCCATTTACATGGCTTGAGTGAAGACTGCACGCATGTTCATATCGCGGACGGCGGCTTGCATTCGTACATGACGTGAGTTAGCTTTAGGACGTGAGTTGCCTTTAGATTGTTAAAGGCAACACGGCTTTGTTACCATTATATATATATATATATATATATATATATATATATATATATATATATACCTTAGTTTATTTAGACTGCACGTAAAAAGCAGACGCTTAGTACAGAAGCATTTTTAAGCGTTTGTCGAGTGACAGACATTGCAATGACGAATATCTTTTGTGGTATTCCCTAGTGACAAAAAACAAACTTGAGTCCTCGCGCTCTCTCATGGTGGATAACCAGAAAAGCTGTTTAGCACACGACGCACAGCTCACACAGAATGGAGAGCGAAAGGAAACTAGATACGCAAGCGCTCGGAACGCCGACAAATAGAGGGCGGTGTGAACATGGCGTAGACATTTTTTGAGAAACGTTTAGCATGTACCTGAGTCTACTCAAGCTTTTGCATGGAATCAAACGATTTTGCCTGAAATTCGGGAGCTGAGCTTTTTCACACGCTAAAAAAAATTCCCGGCCGCCTACCCGTGAGCAGATTCGCTGTAAAATCGCGGTGACCTATAATGTCGCAGCTAATTAGTCATACGTACACCCGTGAGCAAAAGTATACGGACCAGGGATTGCGCGATGAAGCCGACTTTTTGAACTGCCTGTAAATGGAACTTTAAATTCATGACTGCACTCCAATCTTGGGATTGCGAACTTGTCAGTGTACTCGTCAGTTTCAGTTTATGCATGTTAATTACGAAGAACTTCATTTTTTTCGGCGACCCCGTGGTCCTTATACTTTTGCTCACGGGTGTACACATATTGCCCTCTATCCCTCTTTCTACTTCTTGTTTACATTCCTTCCGTTCAATAAACTCCACCGCTATGTGATGAATTGAGTACGCTATCAATTGAAACGAAAATTGTGCTGATGGTTAAAAAATAACTAGCGTCGCCGTAGCAACATATAGAATGTGTTTGCGAGGCTCAACATTGCCCTCGGGTTCGAATTATGTCGAAATGTGGCTGCCCTGGTCGATAGCGCAACTTCCTACACCATAGCCACACAGCTACAGTAGGGGGGGGGGATGCAAAACTGTTGATTTGATGCGCTCCCGTAATGTCGTCTACACTCTGCGCTGCTTTAATTCGGCTTTGTGTCTACACGCTCTCCGTTAGTTGCCTGGCTGACAAATTTGCGTGACGCTTTTTTTTGACAAATTGGGGTAACGTACGATAATGTACCGCGAAGTTAAATTTTTTTTCCAATTTGTCGGCAACTGGTGTGGGCACGGCGAGGCGGTAGTGCCAATGGGGCTAACGAAATCATCGCTGTTTTTTTTTCCAGGTCTTTCTAAACTGTCTCACAGGGCAGGCCAACAGTACTTTAAGGCTCCTGGGCAGGGTTTCAAATCGAAATGCAGGTCTGAAGGAGGACAATCTCATCAGAGCATATCAGGCATTCTTCATCAGTCATGTCACGTACATTGCATCATACCTGAACTGAGGGAAAGGAGAGAAGGCTTTAGCTGAACGCACTTACACGCTCCCGACTCAAAAGGGCTCTGGGGCTCCCGCACGGAACGAGTACCGAACTCCTCCACAAGTTAGGACTTCACAACACTGTAGATGAGCTCATTGAGGCGCATTCGATGTCACAAATTGCAAGACTATCCAACACTAAGTCAGGGCGCAAAATTCTAGGTGAACTCGTAATTCTGCCTCGAGGAGGAGACGTCTCTGAATTCAAACTACCCAAGGAGGTGCAGACACAATTACTTGTCGACCCCATACCTAGAAATAATCATCCTGTCCACAACAAGGGCAGAAGGGACGCCAGGGCCAAATGCATTCTGGGTAAATTGCACCAACAACAAAGCTCAGCTCTTTTTGTCGATGCAACTAGTTACGGATCGGGCAACCGCTACGCTATTGCCGTGGTCGATGAGAATGGTAAATTAATAAGCGCGGTGTCACTAAGAACGAGCTCAATTCATGCTGCCGAAGAAGCAAGCATAGCACTTGCAATTACAATGAGGAGAAGCTCCACGATTTTATCCGATACCCGTAAAGTTATTAGGAACTACTCCTCCGGCTTCGTCTCAATGGAAGCACACAAGTTACTTACGCAGTATTAATACTCATAATTACCAGCAACCGGATAGCTCACACTTAGTCTGGTTTCCGGCTCATCAGGGCCACTCGGTCAGCCCCAATGGCTGCAATCCTAACGAGCAAGCTCACTCTGCTGCGCGAGATCTCACATGCCGCGCATCAGATCGGGAACTGCTCCAGGATGACTGCGGCTCCTACAAAGACCCACTTAGCACTTTTCACGAAATCACCTCCCACTATAGGGACGGCAGGAGGTTTTTTCCTCCCCCCCCCCATCAGAAGCTGAACAGAGCTCAGGCAGTCACATTAAGAATGCTTCAAACTAAATCTTATCCTACACCTTTTGTGCTTAACAAAATTGACCAGGAGTTTCCCGCGGAATGTAAAAGTTGTGGACACACTCCGTGTCTATTTGATCTTATGTTCTGGCTGTGCCCCACCAAAGGGCTTCGGACTTCAACAGTGAGGAGGACTGGAGTCGACGCATACCCAGCGAAGTCCTCCAAGATCAACTAGTGGCCGTCCGGAGAGCTCACGACATCGGGAAAGCCTTTGGCTTACCGGTGCCTACGTGGGCGGAGCCACCGACTTAGCCTGGGGGCTTTTGCCCTCGGGCCCTAGTTTCTCTGGACCAAAATAAAGTTCTTGCCATGGCATGTTCGCCGTCTTATCATCGACAAGAGGCACATGCTCAGCGCCCGATATTGGACATAGTGTGGATGGCTCCGGCTATCAGCGTTGTACCCTGCCTCCGATTGATTGATTGATTGATGTGTGGCGTTTAATAGCACAAGGGCGAAGTATGGCCAAAGAGCGCCATGACAAATGGTAATGAATTGTTTATATATTATAAATGAAGTGTTTGAATTGAGTTACAAATGTAAATGTAGCGTGGCTGTAAAGAGGCCTAAGAACGGGTCGCTGTAAACTGCGTAAGATATAATGACAATGATTTGTAACAAAATAAAAAAGTGCATAAAAGTTTCACTACTATACACTGATGTAATAAGAGACGTACAAGAACTACTGTCTCCACAGGGTTCTTGAAGTAGAGAGCTGAGAGGCATGTTCTATAAAGAGTAATGTAACTGCAGCTACAGCCTCGAAGGCGAGGCTGTGCTACACATGACCCGGCCAAATTATTTCTGAGACGTTCACTTCATCTAAAAAGCTAAAAACTGTTTCCCGGTTAAAAAGCGGTTCGTTACTAAGAAAAAATGCTGGGTGAAGTGGAATTTGCTGGCCAAACGCAGAACGGAAGTACTTTTTACGCTCAGTTTCTAATTCTCTGCACTGGACGAGGACATGGAGCACTGTAAGGGTGTCGCCACACCTTCGACATGATGGAGGATCACTTCCAGTCAATAGGTAAGAGTGGGTGCCGAAGGTGTGACCTATTCTTAATCGACAAAGGAGCACTTCTTTGTATCGTGCTGTTTTTTCGGATATCCAATGCCCTAATTTAGCTTTGATCAAGTGCAGTTTATTGGATACCTGGGTATCCCATTCTTTCTGCCAGTGCTTCTTCAGCTTATGCCGTAAGTATGGTTTAATGTCTGTGGCCGGAATGGGTATATTTATGTCAGTGTCACTAAAAGCTACCGAGGTAGCGTTCTCGTCAGCATCTTCGTTGCCTTTTATACCAGTGTGTCCAGGTACCCAGCATAGGATGATTACTTGTTTGCCCATATAAGCTGAGCATAGCAATGCAAAGAGTTCGTTAAAGACACTTTTTTATGTTTTCGTAAACTCATTAGGGCTCGGACTACACTCAAGAAGTCCGTGAACACAACAGCCCTAGTGAGAGTCGTTTCAGTTGTGTTTTACTGCAGAGAGGATCGCGTATGTTTCAGCCGTAAAAATACGTGTATGTGGGTTAAGTGTACCGGATAGCAAAAGCGATTGTCCTAGAGCTGCGTAAGCAACACCGGCAGGAGACTTTGAAGCGTCTGTATAAAACTCAGCACAGGAATATTTCTGCTGAAGCTCAAGGAAATGTGAATGTATATGTGCCTCAGGTACTTGTTTTGATATTTCTATGAAAGAGATGTCACATTCGATAGACTGCCACTCCCAAGGCGGTGGAAGCCGAGTAGGAGCCATTACGACATTCTCTAGAAGAGGGACGTCTGTTTCTTCGGACAGTGCTTCCAACCAGAGGGACAGAGGAGGCCTAGTGGCTGGGCGGTTATGGAACAGCCTGGTCGTGGAGAAATGGCGAGCAATTGAATGGCACGGACGATCTACATCTGATTTCACCTTCAAGGCGTAGGAGAAGCTTAAATATGTCCTTTGGAAGTGTAGAGACCACTCATTACATTCAACGTACAGGCTTTGTACAGGACTTGTCCTGAAGGCGCCTGTAGCAAGGCGGATACCCAAGTGGTGGATAGTATTGTCACGTAGTAGTGACGATGAAGCAAACAGTCGTAAAACTGGGAATGACGAAACTGATTCTTTATTGGGCGAACCTGTGCCCACAAAAGCAAGTTACACTTGAAGCACAACGATAGCGGCGAACACAGTCGGCGATCGTCGAAATCTGATCAGCGGCGAAACGCGTCGGCTTTTATACCTGAGTCATCGAAGGTTCCAGATTAATCCCTGATGCCCGCGTGTCTTCCAGAAAGTTCTAGACAATTCGCGTCGCTCATACAATCAGATTACATGGGCGTCGGTCACCACAGACGACGGATAGAAGCATCGATAACGTCCGAGAAGCTTCCAATGCAGGCGCGTCCTGCGCCGAGCGATAACGTTTAACATTTGTCAGCCAATGTTGAAAGCGGCCACCAGTGAAAGATAAACATGTGTACGTGTCAATACCCTCCCCTTAAAAAGCATCGTCCCGATGCTACAAACAAACACGAAAGCGAAAACAAAACCATGCGTAATAAACAAAATAACAAAAAACAATAACAAAATAACAAAGTACCTAAGTTTGTCAGCGGGCGTAGAAAGGCTTAAGACGCACCACGTGGATGACTTCAGGTCGTGCCCGGCGCCGCTGTGATTGCGAAATGCCGTCTGGCACGACCTCATAGTCCAGTGCGCCAATACGTCGGGTGATCTTATATGGTCCGAAATAGCGACGTAACAGCTTCTCGCTAAGTCCTCGTCGGCGTATCGGAGTCCAGACCCAAACACGATCACCGGGCTGGTACTCGACGTAGCGTCGTCGAAGGTTGTAGTGTCGGCTGTTGGTCCTCTGCTGGTTCTTGATGCGCAGTCGGGCGAGCTGTCGACCTTCTTCGGCACGCTGCAAATAGGTGGCAACGTCGAGATTTTCTTCGTCGGTGACGTCCGGTAGCATGGCGTCAAGCGTCGTTGCCGGGTTCCTTCCGTAGACCAGGTTGAACGGCGCCATGTGCGTCGTTTCTTGCACGGCCGTGTTGTATGCGAAGGTCACGTACGGAAGGATGGCATCCCACGTCTTGTGTTCGACGTCGACGTACATTGCCAGCATGTCGGCGATGGTCTTATTTAGGCGCTCGGTGAGGCCATTCGTCTGCGGGTGGTAGGCGGTGGTCCGGCGATGGCTTGTGTGGCTGTATCGCAGGATGGCTTGAGTTAGTTCTGCCGTAAAGGCAGTACCTCTGTCGGTGATGAGGACTTCTGGGGCACCGTGACGCAGGAGAATGTTCTCAACGAAGAATCGGGCTACCTAAAAGCACCTCCACCAGATGTCATGTAGTAGTGACGATGAAGCAAACAGTCGTAAAACTGGGAATGACGAAACTGATTCTTTATTGGGCGAACCTGTGCCCACAAAAGCAAGTTACACTTGAAGCACAACGATAGCGGCGAACACAGTCGGCGATCGTCGAAATCTGATCAGCGGCGAAACGCGTCGGCTTTTATACCTGAGTCATCGAAGGTTCCAGATTAATCCCTGATGCCCGCGTGTCTTCCAGAAAGTTCTAGACAATTCGCGTCGCTCATACAATCAGATTACATGGGCGTCGGTGACCACAGACGACGGATAGAAGCATCGATAACGTCCGAGAAGCTTCCAATGCAGGCGCGTCCTGCGCCGAGCGATAACGTTTAACATTTGTCAGCCAATGTTGAAAGCGGCCACCAGTGAAAGATAAACATGTGTACGTGTCAGTATCTAACATTTTCAAAGCACTAGGTGTAGCCGAATTATAGACTATGGCTCCGTAGTCAAGGCGTGATCGTATTAGACTTTTATACAAGCTTAGGAGACATCTCCTGTCGGCTCCCCAGGATGTGCGTGACAAGAGCTTCACCAGGTTCATAGTCTTGAGGCACTTCGCTTTAAGGTACTTCAAATGGGAAATAAAGGTTAGTTTATTGTCTAAGATGATACCTAAGAATTTATGTTCCGAGCTTACAGATAGACGTTCTCCATGGAGGTCTATAGCGGGGTCTGGTAGTACACCTATCTTGTTGTAGAAGAGTACGCATGTACTTTTTTGCGGGTTTAGCTTGAAACCATTCTCGTCCGCCCACTTAGACAATTTATTTAAGGCAAGCTGTATTGTCGCTCACAGGTACTAATATTACATGATTTGAAACCCATTTGCATGCCATCCACATATACAGAATAAAACATTGTACGTGGTATAAACCGTATGGAGCGAATTCATTTTATGACAATAAATAAAGTACAGCTCAGCACACCACCTTGTGGTAAACCAGCCTCCTGCGTGAATTGTCGAGACAGGACGTTACCAGTCTAACACGGAACGTGCGATCAGAGAGGTAGCTCTGAATCACATTTAACAAATTGCCTCGGACTCCCATTCCAGCCGAGTCACGGAGAATTCCAAAACGGCAAGTTTTGTCGTATGCCTTTTCCATGTCTAAAAATACTGATAATAAAAACTGTTTGTGTACAAAGGCATCGCGAATATTGGTCTCGATGCGGACGAGGTGATCTATTGTGGATCTACCTTCCCTGAAACCGCATTGTAAGGAATCGAGTATTTTGTTGCTTTCAAGAAAATAGATGAAGCGCCGGTTAATAGTTTTTTCAAAGAGTTTGCATATACAACTTGTCAGAGCTATTGGCCTATAGTTACTGGCCTAGGAAGGGTCCTTGCCTCCTTTGAGAATAGGAATTACGATTGCTTCTTTCCAGGCGAACGGAATGTAGCCGGCAGATAGCATGAAGTTAAAGAGTGACAGTAGTCTTCTGTGGGTTTCAGGGTGTAAGTGTTTTATCATTTCGTAAAGTATTCTGTCACTTCCTGGAGCAGACTTGTTACAACAGGTGAGTGAAGCCTGAAACTCCGCCATGCTAAATGGACGATTGTATGCTTCATTGGCTGTGCCTTTCCGACCCAAAGGTTGCCGCTCTGCTTGTCGCTGGTATCTTAGAAATGTATCTGTGTAATGGGATGTACAGGAAATGTGCTCGAAATGTGCTCCTAAACAATCAGCCTGGTCCTCAAGTGTGTCTACTTGTGTGTTTACTAAAGGTAGAGGATGTGTTTCGCGGCCTTTTATTTTCTGAACCCTGTTCCAGACTTTCCTTTCGTCTGTATAAGAAATAATGCTGGAGATGTATTTCTGCCAGCTTTCCCTTTTGGCACGGCGGCGCGTTCTTCTACCTTCCGACTTTATTTTCTTGGAGATGATGAGGTGTTCTGTAGTCGGCGAGTCACGGAGGTTATTCCAAGCCTTATTTTGTTTCTTTCGCGCTTCCCTACTTTCATCGTTCCACCAGGGAACACGTCGTTTAGAAGGCGATCCATTTGTTTGCGGCATACATATTGACGCTGCATCCACAATAAATGCTGTTAAATATGCCCATGCATCGTCAATACTTAGCATACGAATGTTATCCCAGGTCAAATGTGTAAGGTCTCGGTATCGCTGCCAGTCCGTTGAGCCGACTTTCCACTGGGGCACATGTGGTGAGCATTCGTCCTCTTTTGTTAATCTTAAGATAATCAGATAATCAGAAAATGGTCACTCCCGTACAGATTGTCAACCACCTTCCATTCCATGTTGGGCACGACTGTGCTTGACGCAATGCTTAAATCTATGCATGAAAATGTTTTGTTTGCGACGCTGTAAAAGGTTGCTTGTTTCTTATTTAGCAAACATGCACCTGTAGATAACAAGAAATTTTCTATCACGCGCCCTCTGGCATCACATCGAGCGTCGCCCCACAACATATGTGCATTTAGGTCTCCAACGACAATTTAGGGTTCCGGAAGTTGCGCAATAAAGCTTTCAAATTCACTTCTGGAGAGTTGATAGCTTGGCGGAATGTATAAAGAATTGTCAGTAGCTTACTAAAAAACACTGCTCTGACTGCAACTGCCTCAAGAGGCGTTTGCAGCTGTAAATGCTGGCAGGGTGCACCCTTATCGACTATTATGGCGACACCGCCGTACCCTGCCTCCGGCCCAGGTCGTTCTGCACAGGAGAATGAAGCCCGGCTGCTCTAATCCTCACCAACGACGTCACAGGATATGGTCACAACACAAAACTTGCAATGATTCTTCGGCAGTGGGCACGGCGAGGCGGCAGGAGCAAGGCTGCTAACAAAATCGTCGCTGTGTTTTGTCCAGGTTTGTTCGAGTACTTCTACCATACGAAGCGACGACCGTAACACGGCTATGTCAGCTGGTATACCCACCTCCCCCCCGGGAAACAACAATTGCATCACGAGCTCCAGTTTCTCCCCTGGTGCTTGGAAGGCCATGCTTTTGAGAAAGAATAAAACAAAGCCTGCTGTTATAATAACGGCTTTGCTGATACGCGAGTGGGAAACGACCATCCCGCTTATCTGCAATGCGCTCGACGAGTGTGCGATTTTCTCGGCAGACGAAAAAGGAAACTAGCACGAGTTCCGTTTGCTGCTCAGTCTGCATTATTCTAACGGCTGTCATTTTCAGGCTCTTTTATTTTTGCAATGACAATTTACTTTTTCGTGTGTGGTTCATGTATTGAATAAACGCCAGCAGCACATCGGTGTTTCCTAAAATGTTACCCTATTCCGTTATCATACGTGAGCCAGCATACTTTAGCGAGTGGCTACTGCGTTTCGGCAGAACAACAGGCAGTTAAATGTGCTTTATTTTGCAATTTTATTAGCAACTTTTGTACAGCAAGAGATACAATACACAAAAGAATATTTCAAACCTGAGTATCTCACATCTACAGTACAAACTGCACCTTCTATAGGCGCCTAAACATAAAGCTTCTTCAAATTTCTGAACAGCAAAGTCATGTTTTTTGAATTCGCATGAAACAATCTTACCTAAGCAAATAGTTTGTCGCAGCAGTTATCTGAGATTACTCATGCAAAAAATATAATTAAGCGAGACCGTTTGAAAGAGTGAAGGCAGCACATTTCGCAAACACAGACGACGTGGAGATATCCATGCTGGAGCTGTGGTATAGGAAAAAGAGGAAGTAATATAAGTTTTATGCTTGCACACAACGCAAATGCACAAACAAATTTCAGCGCTCTTTCCACAAAACAGTGCTTTCAATTCATGTACGTCAACTCTTATTATATTTTTGTGGGAGTTATGCTAAAAATATGGCACAAAGATTTCACAAGTCAAACCTTATTTTAACAAGTTTGGTAATGCTGCTTTCTCAACAGCTGTCTGAAAACACTCATCAGTTCCTTACAGCTAAATAATAATGATCACTCAATTTTCTATTCACTTGTCAATAGGGCACTGATGAATTAGTTGGTTCTTCCTTTTTGTATAGTCCTTGTCTTCCTAGTTCTGCAGACTGCCTAAATAATGGAAGACGATATCCCAAATGTTGTAAGCCTCTGGTCAACGGTCTCTGAGCATTTCATACTATAGAATATTTTTTTCGCACAAGGGGAACAATACTTTGCGAGAACATGGGAGCGCGTCGCTCGATAAGCGCCGACGTAAGCACCTTGTAAGCATTGCGCGCCAGCGTGACTTGACTCTTAGGTAAATTCGTTCATTCTGAACAAAATATCCTCGCCTGCTTAGCTCTCAGTTAACTACCGCGGCCATCGCACATCGCAGATGAATATTCGATAAAGAAGAACAGGAAAGCAAGCGTTTTCTCTTTTTTTTTTTCGCGACACATTTCTCTGCGCATGTAAAATACATCCGGCGCCGTAGCAGAAAGGCGAAGAAAACGGCGCTTGCAGTGCTTTCTGCATTAGCGCAGCGCTCCTTCAATTGGTTTCCGCACCTTGTGAAGCTCTAGGTGACGAGCAATGTCTAACCAGGAGCTGAGAAGTCTCTAACTTAACCCCTTCGAACATGGAGCAAGCATTCAAGGATCTTCAGCTAAGTGATCAGTTTATTCCATACAGCGAACAGCAGACGCCAAGATATAACGATACGCAATTTCTGTCAATGGTTCAGCTAGCACTCACTCGTCTCAGAAGCTGCTGTCGATAGGTAACTTCAATGTATTTGCACACAACAGAGAAATATACCACGTGCGGAATACCTAGGCTTTTCTCGCACAGCCGTTTCGATTAGGCCAGCGGCTATTCGCTATAACAACTGCATAAAAACCGTGCTTACCTTTCATTTTCTTGTAAGCAGAAAAAAGAGCCGCTGCTGTCCCTTCCCATGCTCGTCAACCACAGAGCGGCGCGGAACGTCTTGTTGCCTTTCTTCTGTTTTTCGTACATTGCTGGAGCCACTGACAGACACAGAAATAAAATGTTGCAGCGCACAGTAGAAGGCAAAGGCCTGCACGTGTGCAGAGGAGCAGAGAGCGGCAGGAGCAGACGAACGGAATGGCAGCCGAAGCGATAAGAGCGAATGCGCCGCCAGTTGGCCTCAACAAGTGAAGCGATTAAATAGAGATTAAGCGTGCCGAAAAAGAAAACAACCCAAAAACATTTTATTTCTACACAAAATTACATTGCTTTGCTTAATTTCTATGTAGTTTGAAAATATAGAGCCACATATGCAAAAGTTACTGAATTTTACTTTGGCTTTGGGTGTCATGGCGACGCTTTATTGCCAATACTGAAACTAGCCATACTGTCCACCGCCTGACCGTAGGTTTTTGATTGTGCCATGTCCAAGGAGGTGTGTTCTGATAGCGTGTAGTTGCTTGTGTGCTTGGAAACTGATTCTGTGCGGCGATGTTGAGCAAAATACCGGGCCAGCAGTCGAGGAAATGTTCGAGCAACTTCATAGTGGACAATCCGCAATTCTTGGAGAACTTTACGATATAATGAATAGACCAGTAGTTACCGAAACAACAGTAACTGCCCGCAGCAAATGTCGGAATAAGTTTCACAAAGTGATGGCAGAAATTCGTGAAAAATGTTCGCAAATTCAAACTCACCTGACAAAATCGTTTTACTTGAGCAAAGGCTAGCGCAGCAGGCTCAAAAAATTGAAACTCGGCTTAGTTAGACACAAACTAAAAAAACGCGCCATCCGATGCAAAGCTTCTTGCCTAGAAAACGTTTGTTCTGTTGCATACGCAAGAGTAGTTTTGGATCCCCACTATCAATAAGATAAGCATAGGCTCGAGATGGTACAGAGGCGGGCAGTACAGTTTATATTTAACAAATATAAGAAAACAGATTCACCGTCATCCATAATGCTGGAAAACAAAAAAATTACAACTTTAGAGCACCACAGAAAAATAGCGAGACTTAAATTTTTATTCTTGCTTTATCAGAACAAACTGAATTTGAATGCGCGCGCATATATATTCAGCCATTTCTGTCGCGCACGTCCAGAAATCGGCATGCACATAATCTACTTCCGTACCAAACACGGAAGTACTAATTACCTTTTCGTAATAAATAAATTAGTACCTTTTCAAGTACTAATTTTTTGCGCGCACTATTACTGATTGGAATTCACTGCCTGAAACAATTACTTCATCAGAATCTGCAAGTGCTTTTTAAAGTGCGCTGCTTGATTTATTAGTATTGTAGTATTTTGTCCCATTTTTTTTGGGGGGGGGGGTAATCTAGATGTTTTATTGCTGCAGTGTTATTTCATTATTCGGAAACATTGAATTCGTACACCCGGCGTATTTCGGGGGAGTGTTCCTTTTTGTTGATTTTTTTCTGCAGATCTTCCTGCTGTTATATGTATTCCACTCGCTTAGGCGCTGTAGTATTTTGCACTGTTCTGTGAGCTGTATTATTTTTAATATCTGGGCAGGTTGCACCGGCTTCTTTTAATGGTTCTGGTTACACTGATTCGTTTCCTTTGTTTTCTTTTTTATTATTATTATCCACTTTGTGTGCTTGTGTGCCGCGCGGCTTCATTCATGCCAAAAAACTGTATAAACATTTTCCCACCTGCATGGTCCCTCGTGACAGCAGTATACTGTAAGTAAAAAAAATATTTAAAAAATAAACTTCATCCGAGCCTAGCAGTACCATTAACCTGTCTTACCATGCGAGCTTTCCCGCTCTCTTCCCAAGCATGCGAGTTTCCACGAGCGAAGAGTGTCAAGTATCTTATTCACTCGTTTCGTGAATGCGTACTACTAAGTGGTTCGTTTGGAAAAGGAAAGGTTAGCGCTATCTTCTCCAGCCCTTGAGGGAGCACAGCTCAGCACCAACGGGGAGGGGAAAGTAGGAGAGAAAGAAGGTAGGAGAGGAAAGGTGTGGATGTCGCCATGGCAGGGACGAAGCAGACCGGCAGGCAGGGACGGGGTCATGCCGTCCGGGGGTAGGGTGCACTCAGCAGTTGAAGGGTTCACTGTGGTCGCCTCTCGCAATGCTCGCAGGCGTGCCAGGGCTAATGAACAGGGCGCTGTCCACCCTAAAACCCATCGGTTGTGGGGACAGCCCTGTTCCAACCAGGGCTGTCCCCTTCCAGTGCGGAACAACAGCCCCCTTCCAGCGCGGAACAGGCCTGGCACTTGCCTCTGCACTCTCGGTGCAACCCGACGTGTCTGCTGTCCGGGTCAACTCTCGACGAAACATCGTGGCTGCAGACGCAACATCCCAGGCCTGCCTCCCGGAGCTGCTCGCCATCACCCAACTCCGAGGGATCCCAGTCGCTGCCCACTTTCCAGCTGCTCGTGGGCAAAGCACTGGATACCCGCACGGCGTTGATGGTGAGATCACTAATGAGGAACTGCTCGGGGCGGTAGGGTCGAGTGTCACTGTACTGGCTGCCTCCCGCGCCGCATACACGGTGACACTTCGCTTCGATGGCCCAATCTCCCCCCGAGCACGTAACCCTTCACAAGTTGCAGTTCCGTGTCTGGCATGCAAGACCACGGCCAACGCAGTGCCAGCAGTGCGGCCGATACGGGCATGTCACCGCCACATGCGACCGACTGGACAGCTGCCTCCACAGCGGCAGAACTCATCAGAAGGAGGAAACCTGTCCCAATGCAGCCCACTGCGTCAACTGCGGTGGTAAACACCCTGCAAACACTCCTGCGTGCCCCAAGAGGCAGGAGGAACGCAGGGTGGCAACTATCATGGCAGTCGCCCCTACTCCACTATCTCGCCGTGCAGTGCGGGCCTCGGTACGAGAAGACACCGAACAGGTGTGGGCACAAGCATCACAAGTGCCGGTTCTCTCGTATGCGCAGGCACTTGCAGGCCGCCCACACGGGACGCAGCGGGTAACACTGCCTCCTGGCCTGCCCCCCGTGCCCGCCCCGCGAACCAAGTGACGCTGGCCACCTGGGACCACCGTGCATACCGGTACTGCGCCGCCAGTGCAGCCAAGCCCAGATCCACGGCATCAAATCACCGCCAGCCTACAGCTAACCCTCAAAGTCATCGGGGAGTTGCTGCCTGCTGACAGCCCACTGCGAGCCCTCTGCCTACAGGCAGGAGGCATGCCTCCAGCCCCGCCCCAGCATGGCCAGTGACTCTGCAAGGAACCGCCGCCGTCCACGGGTGCTACAGTGGAACGTCAACTCACTGCGGCGACGGCATGCAGAGCCGTGCGAAAATCTCCCGCTGTGTGACTTTGACGTGCTTGCATTGCAGGAGATGTACGCTGTGGCCGAGGACCTACGGCTCCCTGGCTACTTCGGCTACTCGGGCGCAACCATCTGCTCAACACGCAGCTGCACTGAGGCACCCTGCTTCGTAAGTACGCACAAGCCTGGGAAACCAAGGACCGCTCTTTACGTTCGCAGCACCCTGCCCTATGCGGTGATTCCTGTGGCTGATATCGCGAGCGGTCCACTGGAATGCTGCGCCATCAGGGTACGTATCGGCAGCCACGACACGACAGTGGCGAGCGTCTACATCCGCCCACTAGCGACGTGAGACCCCACTAGTCTCGTCGAGCTGGCTGTGCGCCTCGGCGGGCACGCAGTCGTGTGTGGAGACGTTAACGCCCACCACACAGACTGGGGTAGTCGGAGCTGCACCCGCCGAGGCAAAGCCCTCACCGAGGCCATCAACCGAGCGGGACTGCTCATCCTCAACAGCGGAGGGCCCACCTACGCTCGTCGTGGAGTGAAGACAGTCATTGACCTCACACTCACCACAGAGCAGTGCACCTACACCTGGACCACAGCTCCAGACACCTGGGGGTGGGACCATTTTTCCATTGTGATCAGCCCGGTGTCTGGGAGCAGGCCACGGTCAAGAACATACCACGTCACAGACTGGTCCCTGTTCAGGAAGCACTGCAGGGAGATGGTCGATGGCTGTGACTTCTTGAGTGCCATAGCTAAGTGTGCGCAGGCGGCCACCGTTCAGTGCTCTGCCCAACCACATACCCCTGCTCCGGACCTGTACCTGCTGAACATTCGTGCCTCCAGACGCCGTGCAGAGCGCAGAGCAATCCGGACGGGTAAGGCAGAGCACTGGACCGAATACCGACGGGTGGAGGTCTGCTGCAGACGGCAGGCTCGGCGCAGGAGGAGCCAGAGTAGGAGCAGCCTCTGCTCCACCATCGAGGACCAGTCCCGGGGCCCCCTGGCCTGGCGACTCACAAAATCCCTCACCAACAGGAGGACGAGCCGCCAGCCAGTCCTTGCCGGGGCCATCACGCTGGGGATCAGCGAAGAGGTTCTCGCGGAGCTTCTGGCAGACCGCTTTGCTCCCCCTGTTCCCCAGACTGCTGCCATCCTACCGGTCGGACTGCCCCTGCCAACCAGCCTTCCTGCCTTCAATGCCTCCACCCACAGTGGACATGCAGCCAGGTGGCCACAATCTGCGACGAGCCACTGACACTCTACGAACGTCAGGCGGCTCTACGGAGAGGTAAGCGTCGCAGCGCAACTTGAGCTGACGGGGCCACAACGCAGATGCTGCGGAACCTGGCCGCCAACGAACAGCAGCGCCTGGTCGACAGCTTAAACGAGACCTGGCGGTCAGGGCAGGCACCAGAGTCCTGGCGCATGGCCATCGTGGCCCCCATCCTGAAGGCCAGAAAGCCGGCCGGGGACCTGTCGTCCTACCGGCCGGTCTCCCTCACCTCTGCGGCCTGCAAGGTGATAGAGGCCATCGCGCTGGCCCGGCTGGACTGGGTGGCTCGTGCCAGGGGCTTCCTGGCCGACCAACAAACAGGCTTCCGGCGCCAACGGTCCACTGCAGACTCCATCGCAGACGTGGTCTCCACACTGGAGGAGGCCAAGGCCCGTGGTCATGTCGTACTCTTGGTGCTCATCGGCATCAAGGGGGCCTTCGACGGCTTGCCCCACCCTCTTATCCAGCAGGCCCTGGACCTCCTCGGCATTGGGGAAACCTGCGGCGCTTCATCACGTCGTTCTTGAAGGAACTCACCCTCCAGGTACGTGTGGGCATAGCAAAGAGCTCTCCTCGTGTAGTGGGGGCAGGCGTTCCGCCGGGGTCAGTGGTGAGCCCCTTCCTCTTGAACCTGGCCCTGGCTCGGCTGAATGCCGCCCTCCCGATCGACCCTCACTTTTCTGAATGCGTTGCTTCTTCTACCTATTAGCTCCCTCTTCTCCACAATTCCATCTACACCCGCCGCGGTGGCCTAGCGGCTATGGTCTTGCGCTGATAAGTACGAGGTCGCCGGATCAAACCCCGTCCGCAGCGGCCGAATTTCGAAGGGGGCGAAATGCAAAACGCCCGTGTCCCTGGCATTGGAAGAACGTTAAACGCCCCCCCCCCCCCCGTTCGTCGAAATTAATCCGGAATCCCCCAGTACGTCTTTCCTCATAATCAAAAGGTGGTTTTGCTATGTAAACCCCCAGAATTCACTACCGTGAAAATAAAAATAAACTGAGGTAACAGAACACACGCTTGTTTATCTAATATAGTAAGTTCCACAGTTTACTATTTTCGTAACCACCCCAATTAATCAGAAAGCTTGTATTACCTTCTTGGTGCCGAGTAATCTGATACGCTTAACGAAACACACCGAGTTCAATTAAATCAATGTTCTGTCGACACCACGTCAAATTACGTCTTACATTCACATGTAACAAATTTCACAAAGCCCCTACTGGTGGTGTGTGTGTGTGTGTGTATCGTCAAACCAAATAATAAATAAAAATATCGCAAAAAATCATGGACGCCGACTTGGAGGTTTTTCAAGAATATTAGATTGCCAGCGCTGTGCACTAACTAACCGGCGCGACCTGTAACTGTGTTCACTTCGGCGAAAGCAGTAACTTCAAAAAGCGCCTAAAGTAAAGAGTGTAAAGTCAAAAAGCAGAATAACGCTTTCGATTTAAATGTTGGGTACAGCAGTTTTGTGTAGCCATTTATGTATTCATTGACATAAGACTCATTATCGCCACTAAAAGCAAATATCACATGGCCCTACCAAGCGAAAAAGATTTCGTGTGTGGGATGCGAACTTTTCGGGCACCTGCCGAGTATCGCGGAACTAGTGAAAGACGCACCGGCGGTGGCGAGGGCTATAACAATGGGACATCCATAATCCGTTTTGACACCTGCACTGAGGCACAGCTGGCGGGAAACCACCCCGCACATGGAGCCAAACCTCAACACACATGCAGCCAATGTTGATGATATTTTTTCTACACGCGCACAAGACCCTGGGGAACCCAGCCCTTCACAGCTTCACAATGATTTTTAGTGCCCAAATAGTAGGAAAGAAGAAGGCGACAAGAGAGCGCGCACACTAACAACCAAGTTCATGGCGGGGATGTAGGTACAATTTGTAAGCTCAGATGGCGGGAATGTGATGGCTACATCGCCCTGACAGGCCGATGTAGCTGTTAACGCACGATAAACAATTGCGGTAGACAACTCACGTGGATAATTTTACATGCTTTTCGAATGTTTCCTCTTACAGCCAAGCTCGGAAATGCAGTTTGAGTTTACGTGCTCACAAAGGGACCCTAGCTGACTCCGTGGTTTAAATGGGAGCTTGACTCCCTCTACTCCAACAATTATTTTTATTCCAAACGACACCTAGCCAACAGAAGGTATAGCAGAAACCTTCTCCTCATGCTCATCCCGAAAGGTGGCTTATCTTGCACTTCATTCTTGCTTTTTAAAATGTGCAAGAAGCAATACCGCTACGCCTGAGAGCAGGTTGTCAGCGAAACCTGCAGCATTTAGTCTTTCAACTTGGCACTGAAAACTGTTTTGTCCTGTTGATGGCAAAACCTTGACAGCGATGCTTTCATGCATGCTTTTGCCGTCGCCCGCTTAAAAAGCTTCGAATGTCCGGAACATAAAGTGAGCAGGATTTTTCGAAAGCGAGAGGCATACCTCCAGCAAACGCGTTTCGGCATGAACAAAAGTTCTAAATCTAAAAACCTCAGCGCGTTATTCGCGCAAAACTCTGTTATCAATTCCAGGTTACGGAAAACCAAAATTTTAAAATTATTTCCCACATTCTGCCGGGTGACAGGCTGCTCTGCACGAAATACGACTAAAAATCTTCGACAAATTGGAATACCTTAAAGTAATTTGTCTCACCAAGTCAGCCTTGAGGCACCTGTCATAACGAGCTAATAACATATCACTGACAATTGGTGCCAATCACGACCCAATGCACGCACACTAATTCTCGATGAACGAATAATACTTTCGTTTGGAAGAGTTGGTTCATCTCGACACTTTTCATAATAACGCGCTAAAGACGAAGACGAAAGGGACCCACACGACACGAAGGGCGCTGAACTTCCAACTGGCGTTTACTTCAAACGACCACCTATTTTATCCATGGCATGCAATGCCGTACTAATCACCGGACCAATTACCCCAAAAGTACTTCAGATGTTGCGTTTGAGATAGCCTTAGATTGCGGACGCTTATATTCAGGACAAACTGGCCAAAGCTTCAACGACAGTGCCAGACAGCACCATAATGACACTAGAAAAGGTTAGGAGCAGCACTTTCTCGAGGTAAGATAAAACAAAAACAGAACGCAATAGTTGGAGCGTATTTTATAAGGAAAGCAGGTGACAAGTGTGTCAGCTGTCCATCTTTGGCGTTGCTGGAAAAAAGAATTCACATTTCTTTCGAGTTGCCTAGGCACGTGAACTGACTCACCATACAATCTTATGTATGGACTGATTAATTTGTGAATGTTACATTATGATGCGTGCATGACGTACCTGATGAGCAGTGCATAAATTAGATGATCCTTTGAAATAAACGCCAGCTGGAAGTTCAGCGGCATTCCTGTCCTGTGTGTTCTTTTCTTCTTTGTCTTTAGCGCCCTTTTATCATAACTGTGGATGAACCACTTGTCCGTCCCAAAGAAGAACGACGAATGTCTTGCACTGTTTCATGTTTCCAAATTAGAGTTCGGTAGCATGACATCATAGTTAAGAGTGCAAACCTGTCTTTAGTGTCAGTTTTCACATGCTACTTTAGTGTTGTCTCCCCCCACCCCCACCAAGAAACAAACGCACTAATCGGAGAAACATAGTTTTATATGAGACCACGTGTATCACGTGGTCACTTCAGCATTATTTTCGATCAGGTCTTCTCGGGTTCAATTTATCGAGAGAGAGAAAGAAACGTTTATTGTTGAAACAGTGTCCCGAGTGAGGCCTGGTATCACCCAGAGGTGGGATGGTTCCTTATTCCAGGAACCCTCTGAGAAGCACGAAAAGCGGGAGCCCATGTGAGACACGTCTGTTCTCCACGGTCCCTTGGCGGCGAGTTCTCAATTTACCGAAAGAAACATAAAACAACAATCGCATTTCACCTGGAATTTTTAACATTTTCTATCGCCTTGATATATTTTTTGTTTTGTTTGAATATCTCGAAATCCTTTATGAGCGAATAAATTGAAGAAGGCTTGCTGGAACGTTCTCGGTCATCCAAACACGGCTTTCCGCAGTGAGACAGATAGACTTGAGATAACTTTTCACATAAGGCGTTTAGGTGGTGAAAGTTATAGCGCTCAAGTGAGGGTTTCCATGGTTTGGTTGCCTGGATATGACCACGAGGGGTCAACAACATTTCCTGCAAATTAAAGCAGCAGCAATCATGGCACCGGCCACGGCAAACAGTGCTCTGCCAAAAAAAGAAAAAAAAGTTTGTCTAGGTTTTGCATATCTATTCATTACCTGAGATTTGGACAGCATGTCCTTTTTTTGCTCGTTACTTATCAGGTTTCCTAAATAGATTTCCGAAATATCTATATATGTTTGACGACATTTCACGGCTGCGCCACGCGTTCGGTAATGAGCAGGATTCTGTAGGACGAAAAAATTGACTTGCAGTCCCGGCGCTGGGAAAGTGTGTCCAGTGAAGCTGTTGAAAACCACCAATACGACTGCTGAGGGGAATTTGCAATGCTTTATGGCTTTAGAGTAATGGTAGTAATGCTATTTTAGAGTAATGGAAGTAGTGGTAAATTTGGCAGCACGCCGCCGCGCTTAGTAGTGCTGCAACAACATTGAAATCAGTTGCTAGGCTGGGTATTTTATAAAAGAAAGGCTAGGGACGTCAGTCCCGAGGTCGCAAGCTGCCGTTGCCGCGGCAGCTTGCGCGATAGTAATCTTTAATAGGAAGCGCAACGTACTTCATTATTTTCGGGAGCGCCTTATCATCTAATATGTGGTTCGGAAGCTTGTTTTGAGCTTGGTCTTGACTGAAACGTGTTATTTTTGTATGTTGTATGCGTGATTCCAAAGAATGTATGCACTGTTCGCTTCACTTTGCTGAGTGCATGAAGCCTCTGCTTTACGTGGGTATTAGCCATTGATGATGATAGTTTTCTGTCGACGTTACAACACGAAGAAATCCCTGGATCCCAGCCATAGACATCTTCGTTGTAAAACTAAGTAAGAGTACACTGAAAGCGCGCCCAGCTTGACATTTACATTCACAGGCTCAACAATGGCGCAGTCATTGCAGGGAGGGTTTCTTCCATGGTTTGGTTGTTCCTATTTGATCATGGAGGGGTCATCAACACTTCGTGTAAGTAAGAAAGGAGCAGCAGCCATGACCTCGTCGCGTTCCAGGAAACCTGGCCGCAACAAAATGGAAGGAAGAAATCCCAAGCTCACTTCCAAGAGCATTCTATTTTACGAGAACGTTTGATCAAAGCTGAGGGGTGGTAGCAGTGTATGCTCCTTTGTTGGTCCGACAGAAAGAGCCCTGAAGACCAGGCTGAAATCTGAACACGACAATGGCTTTGTTGCTTGTAAGGATGAATTGCATCCTTTTGCCGCCGGTCCCACTGAAGTTGAAGACACCAGAGTGATTGTTCGGCATGTACACACAGACTACCACCCCCTCTCACAAAGGGTGATAAAGTCGAGAATAAGCCTGTGCGTGGTGAAGATTGGTTATTATCAAAGTACAAATAAAGGAAGAAGAGAGTTCAAACCATAAATCAAAGGGGGAGGCCCAAAGGGAAGTTTGGGGTTATGACAGAAAGGGGGAACAATGGGAGTTCTGGTGTTGCGTTATTTCAAGCAGTGGAGATAACAGAAAACAGACAAGAATTCGGGGGCATAGGTAGCTGCGGCTGATCCTCTGTGCCTGGATTGCTAAAAAGCACCAAGTATTCAAGTAACCAACAATCAATCAAGTTTATATTCATTCTGTCAAGTTACAGAAAGATGGACTATGACAAAAAGCTGTTTTTTCAAAAGAGCTTGACTACTTCGCAGCTCCATAGAAAAATTGTTTCACTGTCTGCAATGCCAGAGTGGGATTGTGTGCACTGGCGACAAGAGTACTTGGGCAAGGAAACTGATTCTAGCAATCTGTATTTGATGAAGACCACCAATGAAAACTGTTAGGAAATAGAATGCGTCATGTATGTTCTGGAAATGAACATAAAGAAGGGAAGGAACATGCTATATACTACAGAAGTTACAAAAATATTTAACGAATAAATAAAGTAAGGGTTAACTGGCTATGATAGTAAATAAGGACACGACGCTTGTGAGAAAATACAAAGAAATATGCATGTAAATCAAAGAAATACATCAGTGTGGGGGCATAAAACAGCCCTGGCCTAACGAGTAGCAAAATGACAACCATATAATATTAAAAAGTAAAATCAAGATAACAAAAGACTGGCGCTATGAGCCGCTACCACTAGACAAAGTGATAACGAAATTTCTGTGATTTGTAAAGCGAACTCATTCGCTATGCTAACACACAAATCGCGCTGTAGAATATAATTTTTTTTCAACGACTAAATTGAAATAGACCATTGCACAGTGAAACTTAAGTTGTCCCGGAGATATAAAACAGCGATAGTCGTATCTCATCCACAAGTCTAATACACTCCAACCAACAGGTACAAATCCCTTATATAGGCGCTGTTGATTGTATTTGCTGTACTAATCGTACAAACATCACCAGAAGCCCTGGTTAATATAACCATCTTATTTTTTGATGGGCATACACAAATTGCTTTGAAATAGGTGGCAAAATTGAACCGTGGTTGTAGTTCCACTACATGGAACATCAAACTGAGTGAAAAGTCACATGGAACATGAAACTGAGTGAAAAGTTACCGCTGCAACCGGTAGAAGATAGGTATTCAACCATCAGTTCATTCCAGTGATGATCGAAGACGGCATGAGTATTTCAAACGCAATACGGAGGAAAAAGCTTAGTCAGTGTTTTACATTTTTTTTCTGGTTTCTCGATGAACACGCGGTGTCAATTCTTTTGCTATTGAAATTGCCAAGCATCCAAGTATGCACAAGTTTTATATCAGTGGCGCATCGTTATGTCTGCCAAAGATTAGTTAATATATGACGAACAATTGTTTGAATTTTCACACCTTGTCTGTGCATTGTTGGCCATGTGGTATGTTTTTTTTAAGTAAAAATTCGTCACAGCCCAAGAAAAGTACAAGTAAGATGTCCTACTGAACTCAAGACTGTGTTGCTTATTTCCGATTATTCTTTCTTTTTTTAGAAATTCCAGCTGCTTGTAACATTTTCTTCTCATTGTAATTGCTCATTTAGTATTGTATTAGTGAAACTTATTATGATGCAATTAGGGAGAGGGAATAAGCAAGAACTGAAAACGTAGGGAGGTCAGCAACTCCATTAAAAAGAGACCCTATCATAAATAGTTAAATCAGAGTTTGTTGATTATTGCGCGAAAAATACACTTGATGAATGTAGAATAACCAAATGACCAAAAATGCACCAGTACTAACATGTTTAAAAGCTAAGCAAGCCATTAAGACGTGTACCACTAATACGTCATGTATTAACGACAAAGCGACCATTCCCTTCCTTATTCGTATAGACTTCCATTGATAAATTTATTTTCCCAAGAGAAACCAATAGAGAATTGATTAATTTAGCAGGTAAAACACGATTACCTAAAGGGAATGACATAGAAAGAGGACGAGGCAGGAAACTCGCACACAGATGTTTTCTCTGCAAGTGTTTTCTGTTAAAAACGTTTCTTTTTATTCAGCAAGTTCGTTTTTCAAGTCTTGTTCATTTACAAATAATTTTATAATAAAGACCAGTGTGCAGATTATTACCGTAAAAATTAGGTAACCATGCAGTAAAGTATTACTTACTTTTGTAAATACTTACTTTTGTGTAGTATTACTTACACCCTGTGCGAGTTATGCGAGAACGACGCCTTCGACCGTGCCGCAGCGGCAGCACAGTGTGACCAAGACGACAGCGCAGTAGCCATGCACCACGGCGCCGTTTGTCCCCAGGACGCGACCCCATTTGCCGAAGCCCAGCTGAAGGTCCTGATCTTCTCCCTGGAGCAGCTGCACCAGCATTTCGCCTTCTGCGTCAACTCACGCTTCGGATGCGCATTCCAGGCCTAGCTGAGACGCCTGGAGGAGCACTCCTTCATCGAGTGCCGCGTCCGTCGCAGGGTCTGCCGCCATTGTGGACAGGTCAACTTTCTGGCATGTGATACTCAGCTGCATTCTAGGCGCTCCTTCCAATGGTAGCGGCGAGCATCGAAGCCGAAGACTGCACACGAATCCGCACCACCAGCCACGAGTGCGGAGACTCAATTGCACACAACTTGCATGAAGTACACATGTAGTTTTACATCGCAACCAGCGAATAAGCAAGCATGTTCTTTTCTATAACACAGCCTTTGAGTGATGATTCCACGCGTACTGTGGTCGGCCTGATACGGCGTGAACATGAGCGTGACTTGAGTTTGTTTTAGTATAGAACACTATATGCTGTGATGTATTTTGTTTCGGCGTAAGTGTTAATGCAGCTCGAACTGCTGGACTACGTTATACGCGTGTTTAAGAAATGTCAGGAGAGCACAAATTCATGGGCTATGCCATTTGAGCAAATTGGGGGAAGAAAATGGCTGGTGGGATTAAAGTATGTAAGTGAAATAGGGACCACATGAAAGTTGCAATAGTCCCTTAACTGCCTGCTACAGGAGTCAGCTTGCCGTGGTTCTCTATGAATGAAACATAGTCCACCTCTTGCGGAAATCCTGGCTACCTATGTTGCAGTTGGAAAAGTGTCAGTCCGTTACGAGTATTTTAACAGAAGTTGTGCACGCGTCTGAAAGTGTTCGAAACTAAAAACTCTCAGGGTAGAACTGTAGGATACAGAAACATCTCAATTTCGTGGATAGCATGGCACAGGTCACAAAGAGGCCTAATCGATAGCGCCGTATAAAAAGGGCAAACATAGGAACGAAAATGCAACTCTCAAAAATACGGCGGCATTGCTTAGTGTCCGTGGGGAAAATTTCAAGAGTTGTGAATTACGGAAGGCCTAGAAAGAACTACTTCCTGCGATGCGCTCTAAAATGCCCTAAAACTGCGTATAAGCACGTAAATAAACATTTCAAGCTGTAACATTGGAAACTAGAAAAGAATCAGTGTACGAACTGATTCGACATGGCGTTGCAAAACTGTTAACGAAATCCCAAGTATTTAATTGAACGCCTTGACCGAACTGTAGAACACGCGGGAGCTGGCAGCGTGTGCTGAGGCACGGCCGCTCGATGAAACGCTCGAGGTGCGGTCTGCCACGTTGCCCGAAACCGATGTAAGGCGCATAGTTCGTAGCGCCACCGTAGCGGCGCCACTGCTCCAGGACCGGCGCGTGCGGGTGGAAGCGTTCCGTTGGCGGCGTCCGCATGCTTCGCGTTTGCATTTTATTGGTGCGAGAGTTGTCATATGTGGATCTTTTCTTGCGTTAGTAGCCCAGAGTTGCGCGGCATAGCGCCACATGTAACATGACAAGCACCTCGACACATCTATTCTACCACGTGCGCGGACAAAAGGCGTGCAAGCGAGACGTGAAATCTCTTCCGCGGCGCCTTTCCGGAGGGAGAGCAGTCCCGTAGCAGTGGCGCCACCCCTAAAAAGAGGCGACAAATTTCAACCCCTTTCGCTTAATTGTTCTGCCCATACTTCTACGCGCGACGTGGCAGGTCGCACCTCGTGCGTTTCATCGAGCGGCCGTGGCTGAGGAAACAAAGTTACGTCCAGGGGCGTCATGCATCACGGCATCACCATTGATCGGCGGCATGATTCTTCTTGACATGACGGCAAGACAGCTAGGATGGTTCTAACCGAAACATTTATTGGTTATTACTTTCCGGTGTTTCCTTTCAGACGGGCGTAGTTAGACCGGTAGCCTCAATCGGTACCTGTAGGCAGTTGTCCTTAACCTTAATCATGCGATAATTAAAATAACTAAGTGTCCCTAGAAGGCTTTCGAGCCTAAGTGCTTCCGCGCATGAGCTCGATGCACTGTCTACTACACCCACAGACGCGAAAACGCCTCTGCGGCTGTAAATGCGTAGCTGTGGCTGTAAAATACCATAGTCCCTCAGTACTTTTTCTGGTCACGAAACTCCGCCGTCACTCTATCGGAGAGCTTGATATGTCGCATGAAGCCGCCGCGCTGCGGCGCCACCACAACTGAGAGGCCACCTTTCTCCGTGTTAAACCCGGAGAGACTGCAGATGCGGCCGGCGTGGGCTCAAAGTTAGGACGCGTACTTTATATTCACACGCACGCATTTGATATTACACGGACGCGCACGTGCGCGTGCGTGCGTGTGCGTACGTCCGTGCGCGTGCATGCGTGTGTGGGTGTGTGCTTGCGCGTGCATATGTGTGTGCGTGCATACGCTTGTGCGTGCGCATGTGTGTGTGTGCGTGTGTGCGCGTGCATATGTGTGTGCGTGCATGCGCATGTGTGTGTGTGCGTGTGTGCGCGTGCGTGATTCTACATTTGCTTCAAATAAAGCTCGCGATTCAAACACTATTATGCGTCGCAGTTCGCCAAGGAGGTAGGGTACTGAGTGCAACGGACCGTCAATTCGTCACTCCGCTCGTGCGAGTTAGAGATTAATAAACGCAGTGCTGGGTCAGTCGGGCATATTAGGCCGTTTGTATTTTTATAGTGTATATTTACAACGAAAATCGGATTTGAAAACTTTGTCTTGCATTTGGAATAATACGCAAGAAAACTAGCAAACCCAGACAAAAAATCCGACAGGCTGTCGGTCTGTCGGCTACATGTTATTTTGGCCTGTCGGCCTGGCAAGCCTGTCGGCCTGTCGGTATTCAAGCCTGTCGACCTGTCGGTATTCAAGCCTGTCGGCCTGTCGGTATTCAAGCCTGTCGGCCTGTCGGTATTCAAGCCTGTCGGTATTCAAGCCTGTCGGCCTGTCGATATTCAAGCCTGTCGACATTCAAGGCTGTCGGTAATCAAGCCTGTCGGCCCGTATGCAGCACTTACGGGGGAGAGGGGCTGCCCTCCTCTCCTTTGAACCTGTCCACGTGGGGGGGTCGTTTTATTCCGCCACAATGGACCTCGCCAACCCCGTGCGACGTCGCCGAGGTCTCCCGGCCCCTCTTGTTTCTGGGGTTTTACGTGGCAAAAACAATTGGTACGCCGTAGTGCGAGGGCTCCGGATTAATTTTGACCACCTGGGGTTCTTTAACGTGCACAACGCATGCACAGGGGCGTTTTCGTTGTAGTGCATGTTAAAGAACCCCAGGTGGTCAAAATTACTACATTACCCGACAGTTCCAGTAGAAAAATGCATCTTGGATTAATGGTTTAATTTTTAAACATTGCATACATATGTACACATAGTAAAATTATATATATATATATATATATATATATACTTTTCACCTCTTATACTCTTTTTTGCAGGAGAAAATTAAACACTTGAATTGCACATTTAAGTGCAATTTAATTAAGTGTTTAATTTTATGCTGTTGTAGAGGTTACAATATATGCACAATTAGTTTTGCAACGTTTGTTGCTACTGAGAGCGATTTCTTGGTTGTTCATCAGAAAAAACTGAATTGGGCGTGTATACATGTGATGTATACCTTGTAAAGAGGTATACTCATTGCATACTGCTGCACGTCAGTATCCGATGCCAAACATCACTGAAGAGGCCAAGATCACTTCCCAACCCCAGCAGTAGGAGAACTGGGCCCGAAGCTCGCCATCGCTCGGGTGCGTAGATGCAACAACTCCTCACATACTTCACACGTTTCCACTCATGGAAGTCGACACAGGATATCAAACCGTCGGAGCCACATTCACACATTTCATGGCAGTTGTTGGCTGGATGTGCAGACGTACGCCCCTCGCTGCACGGCATCTTGCTAAATGTAGCCCAGATACACGAAGGAGTCGCCATGCACTCGGAGTCTCCCAGCCAGACTTGCAAGAGACCACACGTTTCAGAGCAGACGCAGCTGTTCACAGTGTCAAGCCTTGGAAAGGTGGATCGCCATGGACTCTGTTTTGAGAAGCTCGCACAATTCAAGCGCAGAGGTAAAGTCGGATTAGTCTGTGCAGAGATGCACCCAACCACGAAGCAGACGGTGTTCCAGGATCTCTGGCAGCACAAGATCTCGGAGCTGTAACTGGAGATTCCTCAGCTGGACCTGCAACAATCGCATAACCACTGCCACCCACCAGAGCCAGCTTCTGCAGCTCAATATGCCAAGTCACAGCATGGCTGAGAACCTGCTTTGTTTGGCATGATACGAAGCCAACATAATGAAGCCTAGGAAAGCATGGGGGCATTATTTATAGTTTTTATTTCATATGAATAATAATGAAGTAAAGGAAGGAATAATAATAATGAAGAAAAGGAAGTAATAATAATGAAGTAAAGGAAGTAATATTAATGAAGTAAAGGAGGTAATAATAATGAAGTAAAGGAATGAAGTAAAGGAATTATATTTTGCTATTTTCTTTGCACATCGGCTAGCTTTTGAGCAAGGTGCCGCCGCACATCCTTCATTCTTTTTTTCTTTTCCTCTGGCCCTATACTGGTCCCCAAGAAGGTACGGTAGAGGCCTGCATAAAAAAATGCAATCATGAGATTAAAGTAGCAAAAGGCACAAGTCCCCAAGAAGGTACGGTAGAGGCCTGCATAAAAAAAGCAATCATGGGATTAAAGTAACGAAAGGCACAAGTATTTCCATCATACATCACTGCAAGTTCAAAAAATGTGTCCAAGGTTCAACAAAACATTTTAGCAAAAGTGTTTCAATATAATAACTAAACTGTAGGTTACAGTGCAGTCTTGTTGGTACCATCTTAACAGGAACCAGAAAATAAAATGTATCATCCAAAAGTACATTGCTTCATCAACGCTATGTGCATCATATTCCAGAAAGTGTGCCAAAATTGCATAGAAATGATGCATTTACCTTACTCATCTTCCTTTGCTGACGAAATTGCACTACACTTATCTTCATCAAGAAATTCTCAAGCATACTGTATTTTGCTGCAACACTTGTACTCAGAGCACTGCATCCAAACAGCATAACATTCAAAATCAATCCAAATGAAACAAGCTGATCTTGTAAAAAATTCTAACATGCTTTCGGATGTCTCTTGCATGAAATTTTAAATAAACCACTATATTAGTGGGAACGAGCCACTAGTTTGTACGTTTTCAGCAGCAATATGACATTCAATTTAAAAAGTCCACTCTCATGACAAGTTATTTGCAAGCTAGAATGGAATCAGCTCCTGCAGAACAGGGTAAAATGGAGATGATTCGGAGAGCCCTTCGTCCTTCCTGAAGTGGACTTAAAATAGGCCAATAATGATGATCAATTCAAGTTAAGTGCATCGCATTACCAAGCAATAGCAGCACCTGCAGTGGTTATACACTTGAAAAATAGTGCTATATTCAAATGATGATGATGTATGGTGTTTAATGGCGCAAGGGCCAGATATGGCCAAAGAGCGCCAGGCCAGTGTTCATGAGTTGACAATGGAGCAATGAATTGCGAAAGGTAGATGTGTCGTGGCTGTAAAAGGGCCTAAAAACAATTGCTGTAAAATGCGTAAAATGTATAAGTAATAAAATTATGGCAATGGCTAATGAGGTGCACTATGATCACGAAAGAACAAATTGCAAGATAATGACGATAGGCGAAAATATATCACAGACAAATCTTTTTAAAAAGCACTACTGCCTTGACAGACCCTTTGAAAACGTAAGGGCCTGGAGGCGCGTGCTATGCAAAACTACTGTCGCGGCGACATCTCTCTGAAGAGAGGACGCGCTACGAAACTATTGGACAAATAACATGCAGTACAACATCGCTCAGAAAATCCAGAACAGCTTTAGTGCTAAACAGAGGTTCGTCGCCAAGGAACATAGCAGGGTGGAGAGGGAGACGGCACTGGTACGCTAAAGGGAAGTGTATTTTTCTCTCTCTTTCGGCTTCCCTGCACTCCACGAGCACGTGTAGCACGGTAAGCCTCTCTCCACATCTACCACAGGTTGGCGGGTCATTTCCAGTTAATAGAAAATTGTGGGTGCCATATGTATGTCCTATTCTCAAACGAGAGAATAGGACATTAGTTCTTCGTATTTTCGTAACAGGATGCCACGGGCCAATCTGTGGCTTAACTAAGTGGAGCTTATTGTTCGTTTCGGCATCCCACAAGCGCTGCCAGTGGCTTCGAAGTTTCTTTCTCAAGTAGGGCTTGAGATCTGTAGCAGGGATAGAAGCGGTAGGGTTAAGGGCTCGCGATGTAGTTGATGTGGCCATTTGATCAGCCAGAACATTGCCCTCGATGCCTCTATGGCCAGGCGCCCAGCACAAAATAATATGCTGGTTAGACATGTATGCTTTGCACAGAGCAGAATACAGTTCAATGAGTACAGGGTTTTTGTGTTTATGTAGAGTCATGAGGGCTTTTACGACGCTTAGGGAGTCTGTAAATATTATTGATCTTTTCAGTTTTGATTTGCCTATACTCTTCACAGCCGATAAAAGTGCATAGGCCTCAGCCGTAAAAATGCTTGTTTCCGGGTGCAGTACATCGGACTCTGAGAACGATGGTCCGACTACCGCATAGGATACCCCTGCATGTGACTTGGAAGCGTCAGTGTAGAACTGAGTGCAGGACGAGTACTTGGACTGAATTTCCAGAAAATGCATTCGGATATGTGCCTCTGGAGCGTCTTTCGTGACCTCTACAAATGAGGTATCACACTCTATGAGCTGCCACTGCCACGGTGGCACTGGCTTTGCTGGGGCCATCAGAGTATTTCCAGGTAGTGGGATATCGATTTGTTCACTAATTTTCCTTAGACGTACTGAGAAGGGATCTCTTGCTGTCGGCCGGTTATTAAAGAGTGTGGCACTGGTCATGTCATTTACGGTTGAGAAGGACGGGTGTTCCGAGTTCGAATTAACTTTCATGAAATAGGTGAGGCTTAGGTACGAACGTTGCATGTCAAGCGACCACATGTCTGCCTCTACATACAGGCTTGCCACAGGACTTGTCCTGAAGGCACCAGTGGCTATGCGGATGCCTAGGTGGTGTACAGGATCCAGCATCCTTAGGACGCTTGGTGTAGCAGAATGGTACACTATGGCGCCGTAATCTAGTCTTGTGAGTATGAGGCTCTTATACAAATTCAAAAGACACTTTGTGTCACTACCCCAAGCGGTGCGTGACAATACTTTTAGAATATTCATTGTTTTCATGCACTTGTTTCTTACATACTGTATGTGTGCCACAAATGTTAGTTTCGCATCTAAAATCACACCTAAAAACTTATGCTCTGTTTTTACGGCCACACGTTTTCCCTGCAACTCAATGTCAGGATCGGGGTGCAGACCCCTCTTTCTGGAGAACAGGACACAGGTGGTCTTTTGTGGGTTAAGGCTAAATCCATTCTCATCTGCCCAATTAGACACCTTGTTCAGACCAAGCTGAATCTGCCGCTCACAGACTGCGAGGTTGCACGAGGCGAAACCTATCTGTACATCATCGACGTATGCAGAATAAAACATGCTTCTTGGGATATACAGACGCAAGGAGCTCATTTTTACGATGAAGAGAGTGCAACTACCCCGCCTTGTGGCACTCCGGTTTCCTGCACAAATGGTCTTGATACAGCATTTCCCACACGAACACGGAATGTGCGATTAGATAAATAACTTTCGATGACATTTAACATGCAACCACGTATACCAACGTGTGAGAGGTCTCTAAGTATTCCAAACCGCCAGGTGGTATCGTAGGCTTTTTCTATATCAAGGAATACAGAGAGAAAGAACTGTTTACGGACAAAAGCTTCTCGAATTTGCGTCTCAATACGTATCAAATGGTCGGCGGTGGATCGTCCTTCTCGAAACCCGCATTGGTACGGGTCAAGCAGTTTGTTTGATTCGAGGAAATGTATTAGTCGGCGGTTTATCATTTTTTCAAACAGTTTGCAGAGGCAGCTTGTTAGTGCTATAGGGCGGTAACTCGAAGCAGACGATGGGTCCTTGCCCTGCTTCAGTATAGGAACGACAATGGCCTCTTTCCAGGCAGAGGGGATCTTGCCGGAGGTCCATATAGCATTGTATAGGGTGAGGAGAGTTTTCTTTGTTTCATGGGGAAGGTGTTTCAGCATTTGATAAGCTATGCGGTCAGAGCCTGGCGCAGACTTGTTGCAACAACTAAGTGATGCATACAGTTCAGCAATACAGAATGGCTGGTTGTATGCTTCGTTTCCAGTACATTTTCTTTCTAGTTTCTGTTTTTCTATTGTAGCCTTGTGCCTTTTAAATGTTTGGGAATAATGAGATGAGCTGGCCACTTGTTGAAAATGTGCTCCTAGGCAGTTAGCTTGGTCTTCCAGAGTGTCGCCTTGTGTGTTTACCAACGGGAGTGAATAAGTTTGTAGTCCTTTTATCTTATTAACTTTCTTCCAGACTCTGCCCTCGTCTGTATACGAGTTTATGCCTGATAAAAACTTCTTCCAACTTTCTCTCCTGGCCTGTCGGCGCGTTCTTCTGCCCTCCGATTTAATGTTCTTAAAATTTACAAGATTCTCCGCAGTTGGGGAGTCGCGTAGCAACCCCCACGCTTTGTTCTGTTTCC
Source organism: Dermacentor silvarum (assembly GCF_013339745.2). Taxonomy (NCBI): domain Eukaryota; kingdom Metazoa; phylum Arthropoda; class Arachnida; order Ixodida; family Ixodidae; genus Dermacentor; species Dermacentor silvarum. Next base: position 393,441,323 of record NC_051154.1, on the reverse strand, counting down.
TACGAGCGTTCCGACATTCCTCGTTCCACCATGGGACACGGCGTTTGCAGGTCGCACCACTCATTTCTGGTATACATTCAGAAGCGGCATCGACTATGAAGGATGTAAAATACTCGACAGCAGCATCAATTTCCATCGAAGATAAGTCAGACCACGAGATACTACTCGTAAGACTTTCGAATTTCTCCCAATCTGCCTTATCGAACTTCCACCGGGAAGCCTGTGGTGCAGGTTCGTTTTGTAGTGGTGATCTCAGCAGTATGGGAAAGTGGTCACTCCCGTAAGGATTTTTTATAACTTCCCATTTAAGTTCAGGAAATATAGACGGGGAAGCCACACTGAGATCAATGGAAGAAAATGTTTTGTTTGCAAGATTGTAGTAGGTGGGTTCCTTCTTATTCAGGAGACACGCACCAGAGGAGAAAAGAAATTGTTCGATTAGGCGTCCTCGCGCATCGATACGCGTGTCGCCCCACAAGCTGCTGTGTGCATTGAAATCGCCAAGAACGAGGTAAGGTTCCGGTAATTCATCTATAAATGATTGAAATTCATGCTTGTGTAAAGGATAATGTGGGGGTATATAGAGCGAGCAAATGGTTACGAGTTTACCCAGAAGTACAGCACGAACGGCTACCGCCTCAAGTGCCGTATTGAGTGGAAGTTGCTGACAGGCTACACTTCTGTCGAGTATGATGGCCACACCACCAGATGATGAGGCAGAATCCTCGCGGTCTCTTCTGAAAACAATATTTTGACGTAGGAAGTTGGTGTTTCTGGAGTTTAGGTGTGTTTCTTGAACACACAGCACCTTTGGATTGAATTTATTGATAAGTTCTTGGATGTCGTCTAGGTTGTGGATTAGTCCCCTAACATTCCACTGCATTATTGTGTTCATGTTTGAGGAAAATGAAAGGTGCTGTGTGTCTCAAAAGGGAGGAGAGTAACTTACTTTACAGAGCCTTTGTTAGGCCCTGTAATTGGTGTTTTGTCTTTTTTGGAGCGGTCGAGAGAACCTCGCCGCTCAATCGACGCTACTAGCGCCGTTTGGCTTGGACTGGTGTCCATAGCCTCTTGCGAGGCACTGGACACCCGCTCCAGAGAGCGATGTGTGCGTCGCGTAGACTTCATCTCGAGCGACGAAGTCTGCGTCCTCACCGGACCGGAGGTCGACAGGACCCCTGGGGCCTCTGCGGTGCCCTGGCTGCTGCCGGAGCTTGTAGAGGCCACTGGTGTGGACAATTTGAGAGATGGCAGGGCAGCGTTGGCTGCTCCCACCTTAGGGGCGGGTGGCGTTGGCCTCGGCACGCTAGGCGTGGTCCGGGCTGCCGCCAGATGCCGTTGTGGTGCCGCCCCCCGTTGCACCACTTCGGCGAAAGATGTTTTGAGCAAGAATAAAGAGGAGATACGTTGTCGTGCTTCACGGAATGTTATGTTCTCCTTCACTTTTACAGTAATTATTTCTTTTTCTTTCTTCCAGGCTGGACAAGCTCTGGAGTATGCAGGGTGACTGCCATCGCAGTTAGCACAATGTACCTCGTCATTATTGCAATCATCAGGAGAGTGACCGGTTGTGCCGCACTTTGCGCACATAAGCTGCCCTCGGCAGCTCTGGGATGCGTGACCAAATCTTTGACATTTGAAGCAACGTCGCGGGTTCGGAATGTATGGTCGAACATGAAGTTTTACGTAGCCGGTTTCAAGAGTCTCGGGTAAAGTAGTTGAACTGAAAGTGAGTATTAAATGCTTTGTTGGGATTTCGTTGTCATTCCGTCTGATTTTGATGCGCTGCACGTGGATTACGCCTTGGTCCTTCCATCCATCCAGGAGTTCTTCTTCATTCAATGTCATTAGGTCTTCGTCTGATACTACACCTTTTACTGTGTTCATTGTTCGATGTGCGCTTACAGAAACAGGGATGTTACCAAAGGCTACGAGGTGTGCGAGTTTGTTGTATTGTTCCTTGTCTTTTAGTTCGAGGAGCAAATCTCCGGTTGCCATCTTTGTTGCCTTATACCCAGCTCCAATGGTCTCTTTTAGGCACTTGGCCACAAGAAATGGGGAAATTGCTCTAGCTTTCGTAGATGGTTGCTCACAGTGAAGGACGTGAAATTTCGGGAAAGTTTCTTTGTTTTTTGGCCAGAATAGCGAGGTTGCGTCGGTGCGTACCCTTTTCGAGGCACGATCGGTTGTAAACGGGTTTGAGGATCCCATGGAAAGAAGTGGTTTATTCGGCAACGGCGTCTGCCACCCACCACGGAGCCCAACAAGGGGACGTGGCAGAACATGTAAACAAGTCTGCACAGCGCCAGCAGTATGCCGTTACTATAACCTAATATGGTATACCCAAGGTAGGACAGCCACACCAGGTTAACCCTTGCCGCCAGGAAAAGTTGAAGTGAATGGAAAAGATGAGAAGACAGGAAAGATTAAAAGTGATAGGGAAAGACGAAGATTGGAGAGAGAGCCAGGAAAAGGCAACTACCGATTTCCCCCGGGTGGGTCAGTCCGGGGGTGCCGTCTACGTGAAGCGGAGGCCAAAGAAGTGTGTTGCCTCCGCCGGGGGGCCATAAAGGTCCAACTCCCGGCATCGGCTCAACCCCCAGGATCCCCTTTTCCCCGGACACGGCTAAGCCACGCACGGTTAAGCGTAGGAGGGTCCGACCCTCATGTGCTCGGGTCCGTGGTGTCGCAACACACCAAACGCCTGCTGACGCAGACGCCCCTGCGGGGAGTGCTATATTCAAAAAATACATGTTTCGTTAGGCTAGCGCGTTCAGCTGAGCACACCTTTTAGGGACGACAGCTTCTGTGGCGTCAGGGCTGGTCTGGCCTCGGTCCTCCCCTTTGACCGAGACTTGTTTGACAATGTTCCGGTCACGCTCCGATTGTTCAGCTCGTCTGGGGTCCAAAACATTGTAGATGCCAGACGGCAGAACATTGAATCGGACGTGGCCCGGAACAATGTCCCCCAAGCCTCCTTGCTGACCCAGAGGCCGCATCCAATGTAGACCTACAATATACACAATACAAACACAATTTGTGTACTGGACGATAGGTTATACATATTTTCAACTCTACACTGCCTTCCCACCATTTTGACACTTCACTTTACCTAACATAACCTACTACTAGTTGCAGTTATCTAACACCTATATAAGTGAAATGATATTGCACAGTAAAATTTTACACGTTTTCGTTCCTAACATTACTATACCAGTTTCCCAGGCATAAATAGCAATAATAAAACTTGGTAAATTAAGCTGAAAGAATCTTCTTCACTGCTATAGCATGATGACCTCACTGAAATGTACGTGGATGTTGAGCAGCTGAATTTCACTTATGTTCCATGTGATGCCTGTGCAGGCCATGTTCAGATCAGTGCGTGTCACAACCATTTTTTTAAATAAGAAATTCTATTTGCTGCTTGAGACCCAAGGACAATGAGCTAAATCTTAGTTTAGACATTTAAACATTAGTTTACAAAGTAAGATGTCTAAACTAAGAGGTTTACACATCTTTGTTTAATAGACAAGCTGGGTCGCTGCCACTTGGGACGACACTCCAGGAAGCTTGAGTGCATGTTCCTTAAATGAGTGCAGCATATCAAGTACGCTTGATGGCACCGAGCACAGTGTGCTCTTTGAGCCCGACTACAGTGATAAGTAGCTAATTGACGAAGCTAGCAGCAACGACATGGAATGCGTTGGAACAGGTACGTGGCCAAGAAATTATACATGCATTTAGTGGCTGTGGTCATGCATTCTGTTTTTTTATCCGGCTTACATTCAAGGAAATTGTTCTCTGGCTTCAGGCATTGCTTTAGGCATGGGGCCAGCCTGGATTTGAGCAATTAAGGCAACCAGCCATAAATCTAATTTGTGCATTATACACAACTAGGTGCATGAATACTGTTAGCACGTAAATGTGGCAAGGATCCTTAAACATTGCAATTACCTTTCTGTCGTCCCTTGCTGTTCCAATGACGAGGTCGATGCCGTCATGAGATACAAACGGCCTCTGTGTGTCAACTGCTGAGAAAAACGAGCAGGTTTTCCCATGAATTGCCAGATTTCATGGGAGGTAACAATTTAAGCGAGAGTGTAAAACCAAAACAGAGTGGGTATATACATTAACAAAAAAGCAAAATGCAATGGTTACATTTTGGCAAGGTACATAAACAATGTCAGCCGTCAAGGATATTATGCAGGACTTTCCAACATGACCAGTACAATGACACTGGAATCACAAAGGTAACTATTTCTACATTAACTCAAGGGAAACGAGTATAAGTGATAAACTGAACAAGTAATAACTGTGAAGGCCCTCTTTGTAAAGGTACAATGTTTAAACTTTAATAGAATCAGCCAACCAGAACTCCATGTGACAGAAAAAAAAGGAATGCAAGTGATTTGCACAATCCTATTTATAACAGTCAACCAATATCATGTTAGCTTCTGGCCCAATTTCAAGAGCAGGACACCACACACATGCAACAAATTTGAAGTGTCAAGTATGACAGCACGGCCCAATGTTCTCATGGTGAAAGTACTTTTGAGTCATTCTGTGCCAGACATACCAGATATGGTCCAATACTATAATTTTTATGAGCACGCTTGGACCAAAGACCTTTAAAGGGCCCCTAAACCACCCGGAGGTCAAAATTTAGTTGTGTTGCAGTTGTGCACGAGTCTATAATGAACACGCAGCCGCGAGAATTTTTCGAAATGGTGTCGTAATAGCGGAGTTACACGTGTTTCATGATCGAAAAACGGCCCTCTCTCGTTTCGCTCTTTCCTTCGCTACTCTCCTCGTCGGCTGGTCTCCCCTCCTCGCCGAGTGCTGCTCGAAATGTCACGTGACATACGTCATCGCCAACGCGCTTCTCAAAACACTGCCTACTTCCGGTTAAGACACATCCACGCTAGCCATGCTAGCGGCACATATACGGACGGCAAACCGGCCTCCAGTGCTGTAGAATGCCTGCCGCGCGAGAGATGTCCAAAGTAAACGGCAGTTCAGCCAACGCCCCGCCCGCTGCACAATGAACGGGCCAATCGACGACCGCGAAGCTTCGCGCATCCGCCACCAGCAACGAAAACATCGGTTGCAGCTGAGCTGCAGTGCACGGCTACCGACGGGAGACGACCGGCTCGGCTGTGCTGGCATCGCAGCCGACGGCGCCGCTAATATCAGCGTATTTTTCTTCTTTGTGTACAATTATTGCAAAGAGCATTAACAACGATAAAAAAATATTGCGGCTTGTGAGCGCCGGTAATTCATTTCGAAGCGCCGTCCGCTTTAGCTTTGAAGGGAACCGGAAAAGGCCTAGCGACGATATCGGCGCCGTCGAGCGATCAGCGGCGGTGAGGATGCCGCACAAATGAGTCCCGGTCTCATCCTCTCTACGTACGGCAAGGAAATCTCGCCGCTCGCGAGCAAAACCGCTGTCGAACGGCGGCCCGCGAATGGCAAACGGCGTGCAGCGAGTTAGCGTGCCGGTAACGTGGACGTGGACTCGGCGCTTCTCGGCTACCCGCTGTTGCTGCGGTGCCGGCCCGTGTTATGCGAAGCGTGCCGCTATAGACCCTGTATTGCGCGCACGTCTGGAAAGGCCAACACTGTCGCACTGTGTTCGCGCAGGTAATAAGACCGCTAAGCATGTATGTGTTGGAATGTGAGCGATTTGGCACTTGCGTTGCGGGCTGTAATTACCGATGCACAAGCGCGCACAAGCGAGCAACACGGCGAGGACGAGCAGGGAGCGCGTGTACCTGCTAGTAGACAAACCGGAAGCCGTAGGTTCTTGTTCGACCATTGGACATCGTTTCCGCAGCTGACATCACCAGATTCCCCCTGCTGACATAGTGACGACCACTGGGGATACCAGAAAGGCGAGGGGAGGAGGACGGCATTGTTTTTTTGGTTTTGTGGCGCGCCCGCGGCGCGTAGCGCTTCAGCGTTTGGCATCGTTGACCGTGACGGCATGCTGAACTCGATGCGCATGTTTACTTGAAATGTTCAAAAATATCTGAGGTGGTTTAGGGGCCCTTTAACAGAGGAAACCATTTTAGAATGCTGCCATCACAAGACATCGCAGCGGAGGGCGACGAAAGCTGGTGCAGTTATTAAAGACTACAGAATTGGACAAGCGGCTGTGGCCGGAACTGGTGTTTACAGTACAATTGCTACTGTGCTGTGGAGTGGTTGTATGCGATGACAGTGACTGACTGTGATTGCGCATCTGCACTCCCTTTCTTTATCTCTACTTTCCTGTCATTTTACCTCCCCCTTCCCCCTCTCCCCAGCGTAAAGTAGCAAACCAGACCTTCCCTCTGGTTAACCTCCCTGCCTTTCCCCTTTTCTTCTGTCTCTCTATGAGCAACCTCTTGACTGTTAGCAGCATTTTAATAGATTTCATCTGGGCAAACAGTTTTTTCCTCCCGTACCCTGTAAATATCCCACTAGAAGGCAAAATACAGTGCAAGGCAAAACTCTGTAAAACACCAGGTTCTTGGTTGGTTACCATATAATTGTTACATACACTTGCAGAAGTACTGAAGCATGCATTCAGTAAGATAGCCACTTTTTTCATTTTCTGGAATTGCTAAAGTAGTTGCATTACAAATATTGGAGTAAAATTTTTTTTACTATATAGTATATGTTTGGCGCTGGTTCTTTGAAATGTAGAAATCAAATAATGGTTTGAAGCTTGAAGGCGTACAGATATGGCATTTATTGCTATTTATTTTCCATGTTAAATTAAATTCCAGGATCTGAAATCAACAGAAAATGTATTGCTAAGCGTCGGAGTACCCTGAATAATTTAATATAAGAGCTTTCCTGCAGCCAGTTTCGGTTTCGCCTCCCGGGAGGTTATACTGCACCGCAATGTCAGAAGGCAATCAGGTGGGAGCAGTACACTGCAGCATTTTGACACTCGCTTCGGCTGGCATGGTGGTATGCTATGCTGCTACTTTGGTCTCACGAGTAGCATCACAAGAGGCAATCAAGTGTGCTAGAGTGAGCACCAAAAGATTGTAATGTCCTGCTCTCACTTGACCACCTTCTGGCAAAAGAAACCGAAACTGGCTGTAGGAAAGCTCTTATATTAAATTATTCAGGGCACTCTGGCACTTACCAATACACTTTTTGTGGTTTAAATGTGCGGGAGCTTCAGTTAATGCAAGAGAATAACAGTAAAAATGTGGTTGATCCCTCTTATATAGGAATCGGTATAGAACACGAAAGTGAAACGTGTCTTCACAGAAGTAGTGTAATGTTTATTGCACATTGATATATAATGTCTATTGGTGTTTTGTGGCTAAAGCGCCCTTAGGCGTTGATGCACCCACGCTGACGCCTGGTGGCACGTCTCCTCCATCACGACTACCAACGTCGATGACCATGAGCAACCGTCGTGCATATGGAAGCTGCACTACGCTGCACACGCTAGCACAACGCGAAAGACGAAGCACGTAACTGACACACTAATACAACGCGCAAGACAAAGCACGTAACTGAATCGTCACCGAGTCAAATCAGCGCGTACAGCGCGTCGTAATTGCAGCCTCCGCGATCAACTTCAGAAACATTTTCAGAGCTAATTGCGGAGGCCACGCTCCGCTGTGCTGAGTACGGTGAACGCCACCTAGGTGGCGTTGGTAGTGCTTCTTGATGCCAGCGTCCCTTCGAATGCTGGCATCGAGGCGTCGTAGTGCTGAGACCACCGAAGCGTTCACTGTCGGTGCGCGTTAGTGTCATAATGCAGTACTTCTCTTTTCTGCTCGTAGGCGGCGGCACCGCCCCGAGCAAGAGCGCGGGTACACGGAGGAGTGTTAGATATATAAGGCGCGTCTGTGTAGCTCTCTGCAAATGCGTTTGTGGCGCAATGGGTTAAACACTCGGCGATCTATCGTCGCGGACCGAGAGGTCGTGGGTTCGATTTCCAAATTTTGCATGTTTGTGGAACTTTTTCTTCTGGTTTCTTTCTTTGTATTATGTTCTATGAGGTATTTCCGTGACGGAAATACGTCAGTGAAGTCTTGGTGGACCCCGGCATAAAACACTTTCGTGTTAAAAATATCATGCCGTTACTCCTATAAGAATTTTGTAATGTGTGTAAATAATCTTTAATGTTGACAAGATTAGTTACAGCTTCACCATGAATTGCACACTCAGGTCTGTCAAAAAAGTGCTGCAGATGATGCATTTATACAAACGCATACTGTCGTTTTTCTGCCAGCAAATGTTCGTGTTAAACTTTGTTAATTTCACAGGAAAGGAGTCCTTAGTATTCCAACCACACAGAAAAATACAGTAGCCTCATATTGTCAGTTTCGTATGCACACAGTGTATTGAGGGATATTAACAGTGACAAGTAAAAGTGCAATGAGGGTGCAAGAAACCTCTTTCCTACCTATGTCATCTGCCACCAGTTCTTGTCCTGGACTAAAGAAGTCATCTTCAGGCACTGAAAAAGTGAAAATCGGTTTTGCAATATCTAAAAGTAATTATTTATCACCAACACCTAGAATATTTCAAGAAATGCTGTCGAAAATCATCAAAAATGTGCAAGCTGCAATGGCACTGTCTAATATTGGTGCAAGACTACGGCATTGGTGCTCACCAATGCCAAGCTTTTAGAGGATGAGGAGGAATGTGATGCTTGTTGCACACTTGCAACATGATACTCCATTTTGTCCTGGGAACAAGAATATAACACGCCTACCATTTTGGCATGGCACTATGCACAGCTGGTATTATTTCACGCCACTGAGAGCTTGGCAAACACCCAGTGTGGTACTGCCAGACCACTTGTTTTTCTTGCAGCCTGTGTTTATGGAAACAAAGGTGCCTAAGGCAGGGAAACCATGCCAGTCTGCGGTCTAGCTAGTGCACAGAAGAATAACGGCGAAGGCGATGAGCTAGCAGATGCTGCCAATTTGTGGACATTCCGTACCATAGAACTATATCTTCGGAGCTCTTAAATAGTGACAGTTGCGATGCCATTAATTGCGATTCCCATTTCACCTGCTGCTAAACACTTGCCAGCTGCTAAGAATGCCGGTAACCCACCACAGCACATCCCATTGCAATGTGAAGAACATAGTCCTAATTGCTGATTTTATTTCCCTAGAAGAGTACCGGTGACAGCCCAAAGCAACAACCAGTGCATTTGTTTACATAGGCAGATACAGCGACCGCTCATGGTTTGCTTGATAAAGAATGCAAGCTGTACCTCAGTGACATCAAATAAAACCAGAAGATAGCAAAAGAAGCAGATTTTGTGCATGTGAGCACCATCGCATCTTTGGATCGCGCTGGTGTGAAAGAACAGACATGGAAAACAGCAAGCGGGTGACCATATATCGTATGCACTGTTATAACTGCTTATTTATCATTCTTCGTGCTTTCACACACAGAGTTTGTGTTCGATAAACTAGGCATAGATTATGACTTTGTGCTTATGGTTTCTTATTTCTAGACCATGTAGTTTTCTTGAGGAATTGCCAATGCCAGTACTGACATGGATGGTAGCTGAACGAGGCACTTGCTTACGCTGCTCTATCGAAGGATCCACCACTTGTTGCCCGCTTGGAATAAGAGGCAAACAGTGCATATCAGGAGTTAACTCAGCATAACAATATGCACAAATAGCTCCATGTACATAGTCACCTTTAATTTACAACACTGCCGGAGAGTGAGACTTGCAGCCTTTGAGGACAAGAATGTATTGATGTTAACAGTGCACCGTTGGCTGCTTTAGGCCTTTTGTGCCTTGCAGTTTAAGAAATAAAGAATGGTTCACTTAAAATCCATAGGCTCAAAAGTGGCTTATAAAAGCAATTTTATTCAGCTAACACTTCAGGCGAGGTTTGCTGGTAACAGATGCACAAACTTGACGGCAGTGCTAGGCCTCCCCACGGCTGAACGCGATCGACACTGGCTCAAGCTGCATGAGCGGCTGGCAAGTGCTGAAGTACATGCAGCCAATAATGGAACCTCACTTGCTACCAATCACTTCCCCGTACACACAGTATGTAAATTCTAGCAACAGCGACATCCAGCGCCACATGCCAGCTCAAGAACATCGTACTCCTGAATGCTGTTGGATGCATTCGTTGTCATCTGCTATTCACTCCCAGCATGCTTTGCATGTGCATGCATACACATCAGACACAATGTGGCCAATAATTGTGAGAAGACAAGTGGGAAGTCTGATGTAAGCAATAAAATTATTTTTAAGAGATCTGTGTATCTCTCAAGCCTGTTGTTCTGTATAAATGATGGTAATGTGCAAGGGAATGTACCCAGCAAATTTCATTCAGATCCACTGACTTCGGAAAATGACTGAATTTGGGCTTTCAAACTCGTTGAGCATTGCTGGCACATTTGGACACCTTCGCATGCACAAACAAACACGATGAGAGCTAGAAAGACTGCCCCCCCCCCCTTCCCCCGATTTCAAACACAACCAAAAACCAATGAGACCTTATGACGAGTTGACAGGGCTGTCCAATAATAATGCTGCTAGAAGACTACACAATCTGCATTGCGCTATTTCAGTGACACTGATGCTCCCGCATTTTATCTCAGTTAAAGACAAAATGATGAGGCAAGCGGACTTTATAGAGTGTGACAAGCCCGAAACACTTTTCTGCAGGAACAAAAGAGTGAGGGCACCACACTTTTTCTCCTCCACTACCTCATTGTAAGTAAGCACGAGTAATTTATTTCATATATTTTACTTGAAATATTACAATACGTAGTTGCTTGCCACATTTCTTTTTTGTCACAACAAAGAATGCTTCAAATAAAGAAAAAGCACTGTGCTTGAACATGTTTCCTTTATCAGGCTTGATAGGCTACCATCACCAAGGTTCCTTAGAAAACAAAATTCAGTTTCATGCTTTTAAATGGCATGCCCTCACATATATTAGTAAAGAAAATAAAAACAATGAAATAGCACGATAACAAGTGCCTTTATACACGAATAAATTTGTGAACTCATGGCAGCGAGTGAGCTTTGCTGAGTGTGAATGAATATCGATGTGTTACATCATTTACCCGAATCTAATGCACATCTTTTATCCAAGAAATGGGTCCTACACGTCAAAGTCGAATGTGACACCAAAGCCACGTTCACAGCATTGGCAATAGCATACAGCAGAGACAGTGTCATCGCCACCACAAGATGGCGACAGAGCATGTTCGTTTCGTAAACATTGCTGCGGGTTCATTTTGTGCTCAATTTCAATCTTCAGTGGTTTCTCAGACAGTTAATATTCATATAACTTTTGCAGTATTTTATGCGACTCACCACTGTACGCGTCGCTATGCACAGCTGCCTGCATTTCTGCCGCTGTGCGAGACTCGCTAACTATACAGTCTCAAGAATGGTGTCGGCCACATACTACCATGGGTCCGGTGTAGCATCACATAAGACATCGCAAAAGTGATGGTAGTACATGTATCTTTAAAAGTGATCGCTTGATAATTTTGCCCCTGCATGCTCAGTATGTGTAGTCAATAAAGTGCAAATGGTGACATGCCGCTTTCATTGTGAAAGCTCAATAAACAAAACCCTTCTGAGAAGGTAAATTCTTTGTCTCATATTTTATTTTATTTTTCTTAAAGTGAACGTGTGGGCATGCTATGCTGCTCTTTCATAAATTGGGAGTGCATTATATTCAGATGCATTTTGATCTTCTTTAAGCCTGCAAAACTTCGGTGTGGGTTAGACTCAGGTAAATACTTAGCTAAGTACTACAGAACTAAATATAGTACTGCTCGAAGCTGAACAATGCTGTGCAAAAAAATGTACTCTTACTGTGTGTCGGCGACGATGGTGTGACAGGAGCCGCAGCTGTCAGACCTTGGAAAAAATACACAACCGAATGAGCACGGAAATGCATTTCATAAGCGTGTAAATGCATGTTGAAGTCAAAGCCATACAGAAACCTCTCCTTACCTGACTCCGGTGTTAATGGCACCCCCCCCCCTTGTGTTCCACTTGAACCTGCAGCAACAATAGCGCCCGATCACAAAATCATCAAGATCACTGACATAACGAATACATCCTGAAAGATCCAACAAGCTGTCAGAGGGAAAAGTGATCCTTACCAGGCTCTGACAAGCTGTTCGCAACCTGGAACACTGGCTCAGCAAGAGTCGCTGAGGGGGGTGGTGCACATGAGGCCACCATTCTTCGTAAAGACAAAAGTGAAATAAACTCACGTTGTGATGTTCTCAAATATTCAACAACACTACCACACAAAATGTGTCCTCGCTGGACTTGGATGAAATATTCAATGCTTCTGTTGCCTTGTCTGCAAATAGTGCAACACATAACTGAAGGTCCAGTTTGCGCCATTCACCAGCCACCACCAAAGGAGCACGCATTACGATGGTAAAGCCCTCACCTCGCAATGATAGCTCTTGCAATTATGCTCAATTTTTCTTCTGGCCACTGACAACACCATTCATTCAACGTCAACCCAAGCTTGCCCTGGAGTTATCATTACTGCACTCATTCCAACCAGAGTACTTCAATGAACGTTTCTGGTCATGAAACTTTGCCGTCCCACTATGGGAGAGCTTGAAATACAGTAGAACCTCGTTCATACGTTTTCAAAAAAATACGCAAAAAAATAAACGTACGACCCGAATCCAGTAAAAATTGAAGCTGACAAGCCCATATTGAGCTGCAAGGGCAGAAAACATTTATTTCTTGCAAAACATAGTTACAGTCGAATCTCGTTAATTTGAACTGGCGCTGTGTTCCCGTCAAAGTTATGTGTATTCCAATGGGCGAGAACACTCGGTGATTCGAACGCGACAGCATTTGTGATGGTTAATTCGAACATAGCCCCGCACCGACAATGCTCTCAGCAGTGCGCCAAATCATGTGGCGGCGCCTCCGACCGGCATTGCTCCGACACAGTCATAAAGCAAAAGCTTAAGAGAGATCCCTCAACGCCGCGTGGAGAAATAAAAAAGAAAGAAAAAATACCGCGGCGATAATTACCTCTCTCAAATGGTAAGGTCACCGTTTCTGCGTTGCGCCGGAACGCGCGTGTATGTGCCGACGTCTCCGCCAACGGTGCGGCTGCGGCGCATAGGTAAGCAACGCGGAGGCCCAGTCCGGCCAACGCTCGCTTCAACGGCAGAAAACGAACCTTCGGGGAGCGGGCTAAGCAGGTGCCCGGGCCGGCGGGAGCAGCGGCGCCGACATGGCGGCAGGCACGCAGAGAGATAGTCGAGGGTGAGGGAACTACGGGGTAGTTGAGAGTGAGGGCGAGGGGAGCCACCGAAGCGACGGGGTTGCCGAGGCCAAATGCACTTCCCTGCCACCCTCCTCCCTCACCTTTGACAGACTCCGCGCGCGCGAGTCGCCGTGCCGGCGTCGCTCGCTCCCTGAAGTTTCGTTCACTGCCCTTATCGGGATGCAAGAGAGAGAGATTGTGGTTGTGAAGAGGAAAAGGCGCTATCGGTATGCGAGCGTTGGCCGGCGTGGGCAGTTTCGTGGCCCTCGCTCGCTATGTGCTTGCGCACCGCGATATTTCACGACTTGCACCGTTCGTACGTAGCGTTATGGTGCACAAATACGACAAAAGTAAGTCCGTCTTTTAATTCGAACAAATTTTCGGGCCCCTTCGAGTTTGAATTATCGAGATTCGGCTGTATTCGGTTCGTCATACCCTTGGATAGGAACAACTTCTTTTGCACACATTGCAGACACTTGTCCGCATTTTCATTGTCTTTCGTGCGAAAGAAGCTTTGTAAGGCTTCCAGGCCAGCAAAAGCTTCGGCGAAAGTAGCCGGTGGGCGCAAGCTTTTGTTCTCGTCGCCGTCTTCAGACGCCTCGTCTGCCACCACCTCCGCTACGATCTCGGCGAGTCGTAGCACGCGGCGTCCGCCTGTTTTTGCCGCTTAGTAGTTCACGTTGAAGCGAGGGGCGAGGTAGCGCAAAGGTCAATTCGCTCGCCGCTGCTGCCGCGCTTCGTCACTTCGTGCGAACGAGCAATGCAGAGAAGTTGCGGAGGGGGGGGGGGGGAATTGAGCACTGCAGAGAAGCCGCGCAGCGGCCGTCTGCCACTTAGCGCTTCACAAGCACATGACAGCGGCCTTTTTGCACAGCTGAATGATAATTTTTCGCTGCAGAACGTATCATACGACCACAGTTTGCCGCAATGCTGAACGTTGCTGCCAAATAATCATATTTTCCGGGAACGTATCAACATATGCCTCTATGAGGTTATGTTTATTTTTCGCGATTGCGAACGTAGGAGCCGAGTAACCGTATAAGCGGGAATGTATCAGCGAGGTTCTACTGTACTGTATAAGGCTGCCGTGGTGCGACATCACCGTTCAAGAGAAATCATCCCTTTAGAAGGAAAGCACTGTGGCACCCTGTGCATGGCTGCAAGTTCAAATGTCTACTTTGGTGTTGCGATTGCTTTCTGTGATAATAGCCAAGTTCTGAACTAACTGGTGCAGTGCAATTGAAGTGGCGCTCTCAAGTGGCAACGCCGTACAAGCACTGCATGTCAGGTTGTTGTTTCCCTTGTAGGAACACGACGAAGGAGGTGTTTTGTTTGCCAAGTGATCGGAAACTGGTCATACAAGAAACTTACTGCTTTCAGCTTCTTTGCGAAGCATTTGCGTGTATGTGCAATTCTTCGATGCGACAGACATCATCTGTGCACAAGATTTCAGACAAACAGTGACAATGCATCGTTGCAAACCACTGATACCTCGGCCGAGGAGTTCACCTCTATCGGCTTTCTTTCGTCCAGCATCTGCGAACTTTCATGCAAACATTGCATCGTTCACCAATTTCAGATCACACGAATGCGCACGATGTTTTTTGCCCCCGAGATTGCAAACGTACTCTCACGATGAAATAAGGGAAGGCAAGCATACACGGACACAGGAGAAGAGAACCAGACAACACTGTGTTGTCTGGTTCTCTTCTCCTGTGTCCGTTTCTGTACACCTTACCTTGTTTCATGATGAATCCCTACCAACTAGCTTAACTTTGTCTTTCTAAGTACTGTCAGGTTTTCGTCTGTATTGACAACATCGTCATCCTCTTCAGCCTGTTCCCAGTCGTCAAGCGTTCAGAACACGACTTTACTATGCTGCACAATCAGTGTGAAGACACAGTCACTCTCAAGAGGATCAAATTGCCCCACCAAAATGACTTCACAGCCACTTAGCTGCAGGGGGGACCCACCTGTGCCATGCCTTTCTTCTTCCTCTGGCATGGCCCTACTTGATTCTGTTGTTGCAGCAGAGGAAGTAGCTGCAGTGAAGGGCAGGTCCACAGTGCGGTCTCTCGCAACCACTGAAATAAAGTCACATGGATAAGTGTGTTAGTAGCCTACAAGGGGAGAGCATGGCAACATTATTTCCCACTCACCCTAGGTTTTTTTCTTTTTTATTATTATTCCAGCAATATATTTCTCAATGGCACATTATCTGCTCTAAAGCATTGTTGAGAGATTGAAAAAGGTGGTTCAGAGTCCTTTAAAGCCACTCAACGAAATGCCAAGTTGCACCAGCACTGTACAAAAAGCGCATCCATAATTTTTTTTCTCAAACACAATAAGATAGTGCTAAGCCTCGTACTCTTTTAAGTGCTTTTTCTCTGCTTGATGACTTCTACCACACTTTACACACCTCCCCCCATACCAATTCATACACTACTGTCTATTGAGACTGCTGAGAATTTTCGTGCGGTTTCAAGTGGTTTGAGGAAAAAGGCCAGCTGACAAACTCACAATGATGTGTTTGTCATTGTTAGCATGGCTATTATCATTATAAACAGCACTTTAATGTACTTCACTTTAGCATTCACACTGCATTTCCCACATTCCAGAATGCCACATTATAGATTGTTTGCCACGAGTGAGAAGCTTTAGGCATAAGCATTTTGCCAGTCAATAAGTTCTACGTAGGAATTTTGAAATGCTCTTATGCCGAGAAACAGAATTAACAGGCTCAAAATATGAAATGAAATTTCTCGAACATTTCATAAGCAGGAGCGAAGTGCTAACATCTACAGCTGAGGTCAAACTTGCGTACAATGGTAGAAAAATGGAGCCAACAAAAATAAAATTTTCATAATGTAAAGCTTGCCGTTGGGTCCCTGTATTCTCGTAGGCGCTGCCGTCACCGACACATCCATTGATGCAGATATTATCCGGCTTTCTGGAATTTTTAAAATACATCACAGTACAGATGACTGGAATGCTTCCATTGTATACCCTAGGTTCTGCATAATTGGCAGTGGTAAACATGTGCAATCAATTCATCAATACGCAATAATTAATGAGCATGCTAAGTGTGCCAAAACAAAAGCTTTTGTAACAAAATAACATACACCGGCAGGAACACTTTAGGAAGCATATAAATCTGCTTACTACATGAAGCTGACATTCCACGTTAATCTACAACAGTCTGAAACACTGCTGCAACATGAAGAATACAACACAAAGAACGGAACATAAAGAAGTGAGACATTCACTACTGAACTAATTGCACACTTTGTAAGGTCAGGTAGCACTGCATGGTTTTCAAAAACTGAAATGTACTTGGGAGATCAGATCACTTAACATGCTTTAAGGAGTTTGAAAACTAACTTAGTTATATAATTTTCAATTACAGCAAAACAAGCTGACATAGCAAACAAGTTTATTGGTAAAATTTCATACATTTAGAACTGCTAGTATTTTTATAAATTACTGCTTTGAATTGATCACATAGCAATATACAGCTGTTAACTTGTGTGCATTGTGAAACCATGGTGAAGAGATTGCAGTTTCTTGCAACTGTAGTTCAAGTAACAAAACCAGTTTCTTTAGAACTAGCCGTTTTGCAGGTTGTTTTAACGAAGCAGTGTTCTACTTCGACTCGAGAAAACTGAGGTTCACCTTCTGCTGTCATATGAGAGCACTTTAGGCACACTCACACTGGAAAGCTTCCTATCGCGTGAGCAGGCGCGATCCCATCACCGACAAACGGGAAGCGCTCACATCGGAGCTCTCACCCCGTGCAACGATATGTTCATTGCAGCCGCCCACTCGCCCGAGACGCGCAGTACTACCATGGGTGTGCTGGAAAGCCAGCAGCGTTGCGCAGCGTTACAGCGCTGCTGCTATGTGCGAGTGTCACAGGGGTGTTAACAACATGCCACAGCGGCTGTGGCTATGCACACCTTCCCTTTCTTTCTTTAGTAATACCACGTTCTGATTGGCTTGTGACCAGCGATGCTTTTCTCTTGGCAACGAAATTTGGTCTTGGACTGATCGGATCCAACGAGGGCTTTTTTTGGTCTTGCGACGTCGCGTGACGTGTCTGCAATCTTTCAGTGTGAACGAGGCTTACATCTTGTTGATAATGTAGCGTTTGCAGGAACAAGGACCAATGAAGAAACGAACAGGACTAGCAATGCAACCTCCTCAGTCCCTGTTTGGGTGAGTGCTACATAATCAATGAATACATACCAAGAAGCTGAATTTCGAATTTTAATGAAGAGCCCATACTTACCGCTTGCAAAAATTTTTGATGTCAGTGCCTTCTGCAGGCGGGCATTAAGAGCTTGGAGCTCGGATACCCTTTCTTGCAGCTCCCGCCGCTCAACTGCTGCTTCTTCTTTCAGCTGCTCGAACTCTCCTGCTATGTTGCAGCCACTACTGCAGCATGTGCACTTTTGTGCAACGTCAGGGACAGCTATGCCAGAAAGCAGTTCTGCTTCTTCCCTGTCCCTGACGTCCTTCATTTGTTGTGGCACCTGCTGCTGTAAACAAAATCAGTTTTAAGAACACAACACAAATAATCTTAAAAATCCTATAGTGCAATAAACATCAAGAGAACAAAGACAGAACAAGTGCAGAAAGTTCCTAAAAGGTAACTTAAAATTTTACAGCTGACAACAAAAATCTCATTCTTAGGTTCAGACCTTGGAGGAATTCTCCTTCGGCTAGACCCGAAGTTAGGTTTGACCTTATTGTTTAGAAACATTCACCGCTGCTTTGTGTTGCTCTTGGAGGTTCCTGTGTTAATGTGTTTTGAAATGAAGTGAAACAATAAATCACTTTACTTTCATCAATTATTAATTAGGAAATCTATTGACCGTAATATCTCATTCATAGATTCATTATTAGAGGACAAAATGAAGGTCAAGGTTCCATTTTTTAATTTCACACCGAAATTTCATCACCTGAATGTCGGCGTGATGTGATGGATTTTCAAGTTGTTTTACATATTTTGGCCACAATGGCTAATAAAGCTTCCTGAAACTTTCTGTGTTGACTCTCTGGCTTCCTTAGAACACAACGTGTTTCATTTTCACCAATAAAAAAATTAAATAGTCCCTTGCAGCACATTGTGAATAGCATAAAAGGTAGCTATGCATTTAGATTTGATCCTTGTAGAAATTAGATAACTCTTTTCACATAAACTCGGTCTTGCACGAACTCGCATCCCAGCAATAATTTCCACTGAGTAATGGCCACCAATGTCATAGGCTAAGCTTTTGGGTACTGAGAGAGCCAGCAGATTTAATAGAAAGAGCCGGAAACACCTCATGGCTGCCATGTTTAGGACACCATCTTTTCACAACACAGGCACTCATTCAATGGGCGAATGCCATTAGCTATGAATGTCATTCACTATGCTTGTGTAGAAGCAACAGAAATGGCATTAACAGGTAATCTCATTCGCTATGAATGACATTACACGTGCCATGTGGCAGAGTTATTAGCAGCTATAGCAGTCAAATGCTAAGCACAATGGCATGGTTTCAATTCCCGGCCACTGCGAATTCACATCAATGGGCAGAAATGCAAAAACATCCGTGTAGTTAGATTTAGGTGTATGTTAAAGAACCTCAGGTGGCCGAAATTATTTTGAAGTCCACCACTACGACATGCCTCTTAACCATTTAGTGGTAGTGGCCCGTACGACATGTATAAGTAACATCACATTAAACTAAAAACGTGTGAACTGGCAGTTGTCTTACCTTTCCTCTGGTTTTTGTCTTTTTTCCCTTATCCAAAGAGACTACAGGCTTTCTGGGCCTCTTCGAAAGATAATAATCCATGGCTTCCTCCGTTTCTGCATTGCATGTAACAAAGAATCACAAAGCTGGCAGTGCTGAAAGGCAGCAATGATAGGTGAGGAACACTCAAAATGTATTATGACACAGTTAGCCAGTATAGTTGGTTGGAATTCGGTCTCCCCCTGACATCACTATCATTTTATCCTTTCGCGAGTGTCAAGTATTTCCAAGCATGATTACCACGTACTCGCACGCAGCAAGAACAACGTTTGGCATGGTGCAGCAATAAGCATGGTCAACACACAGGTTTGAAGGGACTGACAACAAATTTTTATGGAAATGTTACACCTGGCATCTTGATTACAAATGAATTTCTCCTAGCCGTTTTTTTTTATAACTGAAATGTTTTACTTTATTAGCTTTACCTGTCAGTAACAAACGATGCTATCATGCACTGGTACTGCTGCACCATGCCGCTTCTACATGCTAACTATGGCATTCGGAGTTTCCTTTTAAAGTTTTTGGCCACAGAGAAGTGATTATGGCCAGCCTAAGACGGCCCGATACGCTAATTTAATGCGCACTTAAGGTGTGCGTTTTAGTAAGTCGATACCATGCAGTTGGGCAAATACCTCGATGTCAGCCTACGACATTGCGGTAGCCGCTTGTTAGGCTACTGCACAATGAACGAGACAACGTGCGGAGGAAACGTGCCTGACAATGAGGAAACGTCCGTTTCAAAAGTACTAAGTGTCAACTGACATAACTTTAAGGCGTGCTTTCAGAGGAAATAAGTAGACCGCACCAGCCATGTGCAGCACTCTGGCCTTATAAAGGCCGCCCGACGTGTTTGCATCCCCACCCCACCACACGTTTTGGAAGACTGTCGGATCAAAGTCCGCGATGTTTTCCGGCTGAAAAATTTTCTACTGCTGTATGTTGCACCACAGCAGTGGTCAAATCAACGTCGTATTGTATATATAGAAGCATGATGAGAAGGCAACGGCTGTAGCAACGGTGCTGGCTATCATGCAATAAACGCAATTCCCGGCAAGATAAAGGCTATGGATACGGATCCACACGTGGCTTTGATTTCGACTGGTCGGTAATCAGCCTGTCAGAACCCAAACAACCAGAAACATAAAATCAAAATACTTCTAAGAAATGATGTACATCATCATCGGTGCCTGAAAAGCAATACTTGTACCGATGTGCAATTATTAATGCTTGAGAACTTTCTTGGTTAAAAACAAAAGCGTGCGGCTTGCCACCCGTGGCCATGCATGCCCGTGTGTACCAGTGTAAAATAGGCAAGGACGTCTATCATAATTTTGTCTTGGATTTGTCAATTCCCAATTTGCACAAGAAATTTGCCCAGCCATAATCTCAGCAATATAAATATTTAGGCTACCAGGTGGGTCATCCTCAAATATGCTTACAGCGCACATGTGCACGACAGAAAAGACGAAAACGCGGACGTACGCTTCGGTTATTACCGGTCCAAACATGCTTTAAAATGTATGAATTCCCTATAAAATTACAAATCGTTTTCATTTACCAGCCTGCAATATTTTTTCCAATCTTCCTGGCCCCGTTTCCACACTCCTCAGGTCGTTTTCGTGCAGGCACTAGTTGGTCCCTTAGATGTACGTACGATTATGTGAGATCCCTCCAATTTAGAGGGAGAGAGATAATCTCCAAATTATCTTCAACGATATATATCCAAACAATGCAAAACTCCTTTCTTATAATATATTAAATGGGCTATTAGGAAATCACTTATCGGAGTTAAAAATAAAAGCCGTCATAGCGACAGATGCCTCGCAATCAGAAGAAAAATCTGGAATTGGAATTTTGCTTCCGCTTTTGACTCGTCGTTCTCCTTAACACTTCCAGACTACATACCAGTATTTCTAGCTGAGTTTCTGGCGGTTACATTGCATCTACGAAAAGTGCACTCATCAAGCTCGGAAGTTGTAATAGTAGGATTCTTTGTGATAATGTTCAGCTCTCACTGCAAATAGTGGCTCGCAAGTTTCGCGTGCATTCCATTGTCTTATACCTTCTAACTGAAAACTAATTAGATTGGTATGGGTGTCTGGTCACAAAGGATTAGTCATGAATGAATTAGCTGACAGCTTAGTGAGAGCTGCCCTTAGTGGTCCAATCCTTCCGATTCTTCCTGTATCAGCTCACATAACCACGGCTTACATAACCACGACTCCTGGAACCTGCCATTAACAAATCTAACTGATTATCGACACCTCCTATTTCCTTGGAACAGAAAATTCTGCCATAATAGAAAACTTGAAGTGCTCTTTACCAAATTCAGATGTCGCATTCCTACATTAAACTTTTATCTGCATCGATCTGGTCTGGCGCCCTCCTCCTTGTGCTCTTACTGTGGTGAAGACGAAACAATAGAACACTTCTTCCTGTCATGCCGCTGTTTTTCTTCATTAAGAAAACACGCTTTAGAAAAAAAATTTCGCAGTGCTGGATTGAATATTACGATACCCAATATTCTATCTTTTGGTGCCTCAATTCTCTTGGACATTGTCATAGGGATGTTGTTGCAGCGGTTGTGGGGTATATAACTGAAGCAGGACAATTTCCTTGCTAACTTCTTAAATTTCATATGAATAAATTCCTTTCGTCATTAAAACATTTTCAAAAGTGATCCTTATTAGACTCCGATAATTGTTTTCCTTCAATCACCCGATTCTTGGCCGAGCCACTCCCGAAGGCAAGCAAGCAAGCGAGCAAGCACGTTGGTGTGCGACATCAGATAAATACCATACCATACCACAGTGGCGCACCGACGGGGGGTGGGGGGATTCGGGGGTTGTAACCCCCCCCCCCCCCCCGAGGCCGGCTTAACCCCCCTGTTTGTTTAACCCCTTTTCTTTCCTTGCGCCTTTGAGTACTGCAACTACCATGTAATTAAGACGCGCAATCGTCTGCACACTCGCAATAAGTGCATTTTTTTACAATTTCCCGTGAGGAAATTGAAATTAGTGCTGTTTAGATGGTATTGGCAAACTGTCAACCCTCCCCCCCCCTCCCCACCGGCAGAGATCCTGGGTGCGCTACTGCCATACCATACGTGTAGCCTTGCGCTGTACGCATTGTTAAAGCTGTATTCTTAGATAGATAGCTGATGTAAGGAATTATATCGCAAATATATACTCTGCAGTCAGAAAGCAAGACATGACAATTGCAAGAACAACTGCCAAGACAGTTTGCTCTGCTTTAGGTGTACGTGTTTGTGCTTCACATGAAAGAAATGCTGATCGAAAGTTATCACCTCAATTTATAATTTTCTCTAAAAAAAACATTTCTTGTGACATTGGTGCAGTATGTGATTCTGCACCAACTTGACCCAAAATTAAGCATGCTAACATGAATGAATTACATTTTATCGTTGCATGAATTTTGTATTTGCCGAGTCGGAATGGTGATGTGTATGTATGGAACAGCTTGCGCACTGCAGGCGCTAAAGAAAAGAAAGAATGGAAGAAATAGAGCGTTTTAGTCGCACCTCAGGTAGTGGTCCACCACGGTTGACAGTGAAATCGTAGAATAAAAGGTGAAATAGAAACCCTCTGTACAGTGCTGTTTGCTGCGCTGTTTGTTCAGTATGTTCAGATTATATTCTCTTATATCTATGAATGGTGTATTACATAATTACTTAATTTATGAAACAACGTTGAACAGGGAATGTCGCTGGAGCCAGCGTTTGTTGCTGCCCTGACGAAAGAGAAGTGCACTTGTCGAAACGTTGGCTCCAATGGCATTCCCTGTGAACGTTTTTTTAACGTTCTTTCATCAATTCAAGCGTCCATCTTCCCTTGAACTTGTGTCATGTTTAAAATTACTTCATGAATCATTAGCGCCGTCGCAGTGACTGATGGTTCACAAATCCAGAAAACTTTACATTCGCATTTTTGATTGTTTGCAATGCTGTATCAGTGTTGTACTTTTTTTACAAAAAAAGGTGGGTTCTGTTCACCTCATGTTGAACAGGATTAGTTATGAAAATATGTACGTGAGATATATCTATCTCACGTACATATATAAATATGTACGTGAGATATATCTAACGTACATATTTTATTTTCTGGTGCGCAGCGTTACAGTAGTACACTCTAGTAGCGTGTTACGTTCCCCTAACCCTACTTAGATTCTTTTGAGTACGTGGCCCAACCTGGCCATAAATGACTTGTTTTAAATGAAATAGCATATAACTTGGATAGATTGGCCTACATCGACCTCCGCCTTCTGTCAAGCTTTAATAATCAGGAGACGTGAGAGTGTTGGAACCCTGCCCGTCTGGTCTGGTGCCCTCTTCCGCATATGTTGCGATGCTTTTGGAGCGTTCATTAAACAATGGACCACTTCACTTCTTATCATGCCGGCGTTTCTCATAATTAAGAAAAGAAATATTATAAAAGGACCACATCCAGCGTTGTATTGAACTCTGCATTCCCGATGTGTTCGAGCATCGATCCCCCGCAGGCTATGTTCATGAAGGTGCCTGTGAGAAAAGTTCCCGTCAAGACGGCTTCCTTACCAAATTTCTACATAATTTGCTTAGATATGGCTATAGATATTCACAATGGCAAACCAAGCAATTATACAACATAAGTATGACCACATCATGCGCAAGAAAAATGTGACCAACGGAGAAGGGGGGGGGGGGGGGCAGATAACCGTTTTTTTTTTTCGCGTAGTCTTGTTCCCTGTTTTGCTACCTACTTTTGCGTAGTTTGTTAATTTTGCCTTCTCTCCTGTGAAGAAGTGTATGAACCGCCTTGCTCTTGTGCAGAGTTATTCCGTTGTTTCGTATCCGTCAGCCTTGTTTGGCAGCTTGTATATGGTTTGTATGGGTGTACTGTGCTTGTAACGCATTGCAACGCCTTGCTTGTCCAAATCCTCCCATTCATTGACTAGTTTTTCTCGAGCAGTACTGTTACGGACATTTAACGTGACCCTCGCTGGAGCATATTTCAAGAAAAAGCCATTCTTGCGCATGAATTGATTTCGTACATCGGCACTTGCCGAAAAGTACGGATACGTTGGTGCTGCATTGTTTACGCCTTTGTCAGAAACAGTGGACTGCGGAAAGTTTGGGTAGTTTGGGCCAACGTTTATAGAACAACTGGTTTGGGGTGCGAACTTCGCGATGTCCCAAAATCAGCGGAAACGCTACAGGCAGTACCTCCAGCCGGAATCGAACGTTCCAGTGCCGCGGCAAACTCTACAGTACGTGCTCAAAAGAAAGAAGTCCTCCACTCCTGCAAGTCAGGTACGTGTCATTACTGCAGTTTTTGGTATTCAAAACTGCGACTACTTGTGAGTTCTACTGTAACAACGACGCGCCGGCGTACTCGCCGGCATCGCCGGCACCTGTGTACAAGAAAAACGTGCCAAGTTTATTCGTTCGTTTTCGTTGTTTAAAAGCGGACTAATTCTAGGGTAAACTGGAAGGCGAACGGCTTTAAACATTAGATAACGGTATTGGAATTCTATCAGTTGCTTGGGGCACATATCAAGCTGTTGTGCGGCATCTGGAAACTTTTTACGCATCTGCTGGCAGGATTTTGTTTGCTCTTCTCACGCGGCTTTGGCTGTCTGTAATGTCTTGAAATGGCCGCTTGTTTTTGAGATAAGCATGCACACACACTTCTGAAACATTTCTGTACCCATAACCGAGTGAAAAATCGGTTCCTTAAGGAGCTTGTTGTGGTATGTATTACTGTGTGTGTGACGAACAACATGCACAGCTGACCACTTGATCACATGTATACCGCATCTACATGAAATAATTTATTTACACGTGGAACAGTAGCCTACATGTAACCCTATGTAATGGCACAGCCATTGCAAGATCACTAATGGGATGCATGGCTGAGGAAGGCAGTTTGTGGTGGCAAAACACCTCACAATTGCTATCAGTGCATATGCAGTTCAATGGCAAGCTTGAGCATGTGGAACATTGAAAACAAGATAATAAAGAGAACAGGGGACATGTTTCGAGATTATGATGCCTTCAACAAAGATGTAAAATTAGTATAAAAAGTAACTAGTAACGTGACCCTTCACATTACTGAAAGAATTTAACTCAAGTATGTTACCCACCACAGTTTCAAAATGGTAACGAGTACATTACTAAGTTACCAAAAAAAGTAGCGCATTACCGCCAACACTGTTTAAAGAACATGACGTGTGGTGAGCAAGACTAATGATAATGGTTATCAAGTTGTCTGTGGTAAAGTATGTGATAGTCTCATAGAGTATTTTATGCAGAGACCGAATTGACAAGGGTGAAACAAGAATAAGGGGCTGTATAGTAAATATGCAGCATACTTCAATTCCCATACATAATGAATCCCTTAATTGCGGTTGCGAATGAAGTTAATTGCGAACCAAAGCAGAGCTCTCCACAGGTGACAGTGCAAAAACAGATAATCTCTCCAAGCTATTCGCAAGTTCTGTGGACTGTCACGCCGCCCCGCGGCCATCGGTGAATTTTTTTCAGAGTATCGGAGTAATCACAGGTGGCACATCGGTAGTGCTTGCTTGCTTTCTTCGTGGTGGCCAGTAGGGTTGATTATCTCTGTTTACGCATCGTTTGTGCAAGATGAAATTCAAAAGCAATTGCATGTGCTGTGTGCCGCAATGCACCAACAGAGCTGTGGCCAGTGAAGGGAGCCTCCACTCGTTCCGGCATGCCGGTCAATTGGCATGCCGGTCACACCACTGATGAAAGTGTGCAGTGCGCATTTCGTCAGCAGTGACTTCTTCGGGAGCCACGTAGGTAATAAAGCGACAGTTCTTAGCTTATGCGCATTATTTATTTCGTTTTTCTACGAGAATCTGTGTTAGTTAATTTTTTTTATTTTATTTATTTTATTACCCACAGCGCCTTAACAGGCATTACAGTGGGGGAGGGTATACATAAAAAGATAAAAAAATACATACAGTGTCAGTCACATAACTAATAAAAATAACCACTAATAACAATCAGTCACAAAAATACAGATGTCATTGAAACAAACTTGAACGCGGTTATGCTAACATACAAAAGAAAACATCATTAGACATAACAGAGGCAATGTTTGACGGCAATTGGTTCCATTCGCGGATTGTTCTAGGAAAAAAAGACAATCGAAATAAATCAGTCTTGCATGCGATTTCCCGTACCTTGAACATATGATCAACTCTGTCTGAGACATAGTGAGGTGCAAGCAAATATTTTGTATTTTCAATCCCGACACGACCATGGTAAACAGCATGAAAGAATTTCAATCGCATCTTACGTCGACGATTATCTAAATGCTCCCAATTCAGTGTTTCCTTTATACTTTTCGCCCCAATAGTCCTGCAGTAATTTCCTGACACAAACCCAGCAGCCAAGTTTAAAATGCTTTCCAATTTATCAATATCTCGCTTTGCTGGGGGATCCCAGACTGTGCAGGCATATTCAAGCAGTGGTCTAACATTGGTTTTGTACAATAATGCTTTAGTAGGTACGGGAAAAGTTTTGGCATTGCGAAGCAAAAAGCCCAACACTTTCCCAGCTTTGGCTGCAACGTAATCAACGTGTCTCTGCCACCTTAGCGAAGATGTAAAATAAACATCTAGGTATTTGTAATCTGATACTTGTTTTAAAGGTACGCTGTTCAGATTATAACTGCTCGTGTGTGGATATTTTTTTCTGGTAAATGTCATGTACACAGTTTTTTTTTGCATTTAACTTCATATGCCACTTTATACACCACTCGTTGATTTTCTCTAGATCTTGTTGGAGAACAGCAACATCATCAATGCATTTTACTTCCCTGTATAGCACGCAGTCATCGGCAAATAAACGCATCTGAGACTGGATACCATCAGTTATATCATTTATATATAATAGAAATAACAGTGGTCCCAGCACAGATCCTTGAGGTACACCGGACGTGACACTCGCGATCTGAGATTGAGCCCCGTTAACAATGACAAACTGCTTTCGTGATGCGAGATATGATCTTATCCAAGATATAACCTGCGGATGTATATTATAAGCTCCAAGTTTTTCAATTAAGGAAGCATGAGGTACAGTGTCAAATGCCTTCTGGAAGTCCAAGAAAGCAAAGTCTACTGAGAGTCGATGATCGAGGGATTCTGCTATGTCGTGTGTAAATTCTGTTAATTGTGTAACGCAGGAAAGGCCTTTCCGAAACCCGTGCCGAGCTGGATCAAACAAACAATGTTTATTAATATGCGCTACAACTGTAGTATACAAAATATGCTCTAAAATCTTGCAAGAAACACATGTCAAGGACACTGGCCGGTAATTCGCTACTTCACTGCGTGCGCCTGACTTATAGATCGGCACAACGCTCCCAACTTTCCACTCGACCGGAAGACAGGACTGTTCTAGACATTTGTCATCAATTATCTTTAAATATGGCGCGACTGATGTTGCACAGAGTTGGAGAAGTCTGTTTGGCAAGCCGTCGGGGCCACAAGCCTTTGACGCATTTAATCCCAGCAACAACACCTCAATACCACGCGCGGAAAAGTTAATGTGATCCATCTCGCCTATTTCGCTTCGAGGGTCCTGTGTCTTCCCATCAATTCTGACCACTGGGGTAAAGACAGAGCTGAAGTATTGATTAAAATTTTCGGCCTTGGCAATGTCGTCATGTACCGTGTTACCACCAACGACCAACGACGGAACAGCTACCTTGTCCTTACCATTTCTTTTAACATGCTTCCAAAATTCTTTGGGATTTTGTTTTAATCTAAAATGCATAGATTCGGAATAACAATCCTTTGCATTACGAGTAGCAACTTTCACTTCGCATGTTATGTTCTGCAATTTTATTTTATTCTCTTCTGTAGGTAACTCTCGAAAATTGCGATAGCATCTCTGCCTTTTCTGTGTTAGTCTGTACAACAGTTTTGTAAACCAAGGTTTACTTTTAGCGCGCCTTCTGGTTAACACCCAGGAAGGAACAAACTGATGCTTTAGTTCCACGATTTTTTGTTTAAATAATGTCCACAGGTGAGCTACACTTTCAGTCTCAGCTTGTGTTTCAAAAACTGTTAGATAGGAATCTAAGGCCCCGTTAATCTCAGCCACGTTAGCCTTCTCAAAGTTGAAAATCCGCCTATTAGGACCAGTCACTACTTTTGCGTAACTAATATGCATCTCGCACACCACGGCACTGTTATCGCTTATACCAGGTACGACAACACTGGAGAAAACTAGTTCAGGTTGATTTGTCAGTATTAAATCTAAAATATTTTCTCCACGTGTTGGTTCCAACACCATTTGGTGAAGCGCAAAAAGGTCGATTAAGTTTTTCATTTCTTGACTACAGCTTTCCACTGTGGTGACAATATTAGGCTGCTGGTGCCAGTCTAGGGAATGATGATGATATGTGGTTTTTTGTGGCGCAAGGGCCAGGTATGGCCAAAGAGCGCCATGACTGATAATGCTGTGTTAAGCGCTGATTGATTAGTTGCGATGATAGGATGTAACATGGCTGTAAAGTGGCCTAAAATCAATCGCTATCGTAGAAGCGTAAAATGATATATAGTATAAAATTATGACAGTGATATGTGGAGTGGTCTATGGGTACAGTACGAATGACAAGTGATCATGAGGCTAAAATGCAAGGATATGGAAATAGGACGTATGCCTCCTTAAGGCCTTTGAGCCCAAAGGCTCGGATGCAGGTGCTTTCTTTAATGCAGCTACCGCAGCAGAAACCTCTGTTAGGAGGCCGTGCTACGGATTTCCTGGGGCTATAACATGAAACCCGTGTACATCTTTTAAAAATTCGAACAAGGATTGGTAATTAAAGAGAGGTTCTATACCTAAGATCATTTGAGGGTGAAGTGGAATTTGCTGTCGTTGTGGTAATGGAAAGTGCTTTTTCCTATTAGCGTTTAATTCAGTGCATTGCAGGAGGACGTGAAGCACGGTAAGTGGCTCACCACATCACACGTGGGTGGATCACCACCGGACAAGAGGTAAGCGTGTGTACTGTATGTGTGTCCTATCCTAAGTCTGCAAAGTGTTACTTCTGTGCGGCGGTTCTTGGATACTGGCGGCCAGTTTCCAAGATACGGTTTGATAACGTGTAGTTTATTTTCTGCTTCTCTATCCCACAACCGCTGCCAGTAAGCCCTGAGCTTTTTCTTTAGGGCGGGCTTGAGGTCCATTACAGGGACATTCGTGGAAGAGTTGACAACGTTCGCGTGGACGGATGTGGCTAGCTGGTCAGCCAATACGTTTCCTTCAATCTCTCGGTGCCCCGGCACCCAGCATACCACGACATGTTGCTTGGACGCATAGCCAGTCTAGGGAAGGCAAGTTAAAGTCACCACCGATTACTAACGTGTCTGTCTGCAGCGTTTCAAGTACTTTCGTAAGCTGTAACAATGCGCTCACGGAGGAGCCCGGTGGCCGGTAAAAACTGCCCACAAGCAACACTTTGTTATTAGGTAGTATCAGCCTGCAGAACACTGCCTCATGAGCGCCTACGTCAACGTTGACCGTGCTTGACGAAAGACTCCTATCTACTAAAATGAACACACCTCCACCGTGATAATTTCTATCCTTTCTATAGGCGGTGAAACTAGCTAGAGCCTGTGACAGTGTATTGCAGCAACACGAACAACGGCGTGGCTTTGATCCCGAGTAAATGTACGTGGGCGAGCGTCAGAAGTATTTTCTCAGGTGTTCCCTGTATCAACTCGTAGTGTGAGGTTGACGCGGTGTCTTGTTTGGCCATAAACGCATGTTTTCTTTCTCACTGCACCCCTTACTCCACCATGCGGCCAAGCTCGAGCTGTGCACTGGTGGCCAGCACAGCGAGAACATACTAACATTTAAGATAAAAACTGGCATGTTTGTAGCACTTTGTCACAGCTCTAGATACGTTAGAAGACGACGGACGTTGACATCTGTGCCTTCCTGTACGGCCTCATGACACAAAGAACTTTTCGAGGACGCAGGCAGCCCAAGAACGTAATAAATGTGCATCTGCAAGGCATTCTCACGTGCAACAAGCTTATGTCGTGACTCTTCGCCACTTGAACAATACTGCATCTGCACCAACGAATTCACACTTGTGATAACCTTAGTGATATACTTCCTTCAATTATCGAATATAAATATCTGCTCATAACTCATTATGCAAAAGGAGCTCGAGAACATCACAGAGCAGTAAAATGACTCTTTGTCGTGAAACGGCAGTGTGCGAAAGACAGGCGTTGCGGGCCGCTGTGATTAGCACGAAGGACAAGCTTGAACCTTGATAGAACCTTGATAGAACCTTCCTGGTCATAAATAAATTCCATCTCGTGTGACGTCTGGCAGACATGTGACGGCTGCAGACAAAGCCCTTTGCAAAGCGAGACGCGCTGCAGGCCATCACGCCGCAACATATAATGTGCTTGGGGTTCATGACCTCTTCCCCTTCAATGAGGCACCGTATCTGCGTTTACGATGCGTGTATGTGGTGCATGATGTCACTTAAAGACAGTGATTGTGAAATAGGTAGAGCCAACTTCAAGCACTAAGCCAGATATGAGCTGTCATGAAGGACGCACATGTTCTCAGGGGTTCCTATACTCTCTGCGGGCGCTGTATTGAGTCGTCCCGCATGCCCCTTATTGGCGACGGAACTTGCAAATAGGTACACCAAATATATTTATAAAATTCAAAAATACAAAATGCAGCTTTCTCTCTGATACTGTACAGCCATGTGAAGGTCACTTTGTGGGTGTGCAGCTTGTGAGCACAAAGATGGCAGGCACTCTGGTAGCTGGGCCCTCATGTGAACATCAGCATTGAAATTCTCTTAAGTGTCCAAAAGTTATTGTTTTAATGCTACAAGTAGCAGTGGGTCTGAAGACGTCAAAGTCAAATAATGGAATTTTAATTCGAGTGATGAATGAAGGCTTGCAAAACCTGTCCGGTCTGTCATCAGCTGTTCAACAACTCGCAAAGTAAAATCTAAGCATAAAATGAATGATATAATGAGTGTGTCACACCAGTTAATTATTGTGATCCTGATACAATGTGTCATACCTAAGTTGACCAACTGCCATGAGCCCCCACTGCTTCTAAATACAGGGGAAGGTGCATTGCAAAGAGGGCACAGCCAGAGGTAGCAGATGGCAGATTAGTAGAATTTCTTGGGATCACACTTTTCCAGGGTCCTGTTTGTCACCTGAGAGACAGTTGTTAAATCAAGGTAAAATGTTTGCAACCGTTGCTGTTCATGAGCCGCAACATTCTTTAACTGAGGTAGCTTTGCACTTTTCTGCTCCATTCTGAAATTGACATGTTGCAATAGGACTTGGTCTAGAACAGTGTGTAACCTGCCCATGAACCCAAACTCGCTCATTCTGCATCGTGTGTGCGGACACAGAAAAATATAGATATTGCACATGAAGCACACATTATCCGGATGTCCTAACCTGCCCCTTAATTTTTGAATGTACACCCCCAAGAAGGGGACCGACCAAGTCGTACATAAAGTCCAGATAGCAACAACTTGATGTCGAGTATTGTCTTGCATCTGAAAGCACGCACACCGATTTCTTTGGGTGCTGATGCCCCATACTCAGGTTTAGGTAGAGTTCCCTTAAGCTCATTCATTAAAATATATATTTAGGACAACACAGTTTTTGTTTGCAATAGGCTCTTCTGATTGTGCTGGTTAGCCTTTACCCTCAATGGTAATATCACTAATAGTGCTACTTTCTTATGTCCTCTGTAGGTTTCTTGTGAAGGTGACAATCATGTTAGTGGTATCTGTAGACGATGAAAGTTGTTGTTCTGCTTGGTCTTTCAGATAAGTCCTACAAACCTCAACAACCAATCCATAGATGACAGTGGTGAAGATGAAGCCGCAAATTCTGGGCAGATTGATTTCAGCCTTGCTTCAGAAGTCAATGCTGGTGCAAGCACAAGTGCATATGTCAATGATGAAGAACAAGACAGTAACGAAGCTGCAAGTGAAATAGACAATGCTTATGAAGACCCAGTGAACTCCAGTTATGATGAACTTAATTCTTCATTTGAGTTAAGTGATGATAGTTCGGAAGTCGATGAAGTCTGCAGTGTTGATGAAGACACTGAACCAGAGAACGGTGCTGAAGAAAATGAGCATCTATCCCTAGAAGATGATGAATTTGACACATACTTTTCAAAGCTCTCGGAGGAGCACCTACCACACCAGGCAACAACAAAAGCACAGGCTCTTCTGCTTGTGCTAGCATATGTTGTAACTTCAGGCCTTACATGGGCGCAAGTACAAGGACTGCTAATACTAATAAATGCCTTGTTTGGTGAGAAAGTTGTACCAAGCTCTACATATGCAGTGAGGAAGCTATGGAAGAACAAAAAAGATGCACTGAGGATGCATCTGTACTGCCAGACCTGTCATGATTACCTTGGAAAATACAATGATGCCAGAGGCAAAGACACCATCACTTGTGTTTCCTGTGGCAACGAGAAAAAGCTGCAACATTTAATGAGCAATGGAAGTTTTTTTCTAATGTTTAACATTAAGCAGCAGCTTTTGGGGCTATTGAAACAGGTTGGCAGTACCCTGGTTTCTAACCTGCAGAAGATTTCATCAGGTCCTCATGTGCCAGGTGTTTACTCTGACATCACAGATGGCCTTCTTTACCGAAGTGTTAGGAAACAGATGAACATGACGTGGAGTGACATCACTTTGACCTTTAACACTGATGGAGCACCTGTTTTCAATTCAAGTAAAAACAGTATATGGCCAATTTAAGTACTGATCAACGAACTTCCAGTTTTAACTCGTTGGCACAATGTACTGATCTCAGGTGTGTGATTTTCAAACGTTCACCCGCCTATGCACCTCTACATGAAGAGCTTTGTTGAAGAGATCAGTGGCATGGGAAAGTTGGTGTGGTCAAATTCAGGAAACATCATACAGTCAGCAGTGCATGCTCTTGTGTGTTGTGTGGACTCCCCAGCAAGAGCAGTTGTCCTGAATAGGAAGCAGTTTAACGGATATTTTGGGTGCAGCTGGTGCTTGGAGCAAGGTGTAACTGTAGATGGTAAGTGAGCTCATTTGAACAGTATTTTGCTAATAATTGGAACAGCTATTTTCCATGTCTATGAGACAAGCGATGTGGGTTATGGATTTTGGTCTTCTTTGTATGCGAGGCACACACACTAAAACACGGGCTGAAAAAACAAAAAAAGCCTTTAGTGACTCGTGTTCCTGGTACCTGTTTTTTGTGTGCGCCCTTCATGTTCAAGGAATACCAGAAATGTATTCTAAAATTTACTTTCCTGAATAAACATACACAGCAAGGTGTATGTAATTGACACTTGGCAAAAATGTTAGTGCACATGTGCGAGCAACTATATTTCCCAACCAAATAACCTCGACCACAGGGTAGCAGAAGGAACTATTCTTTCCATTCAACACGCGTCCCTGCCTTTCCTTTATTTCGTTTCACCCTTTCTCTCTGTACACCCCTGTACAGCTTGCAACGAGGGGGGACATTCCTGCAGAAATTTTATGGAAAGCCTTTGTGATGCTCGTACGCTTGCTGGAATGTGCAGGGGCGAAAGCACTTAGAGTGAGAAAAGCAGTCCATGAATGAGAGTTTTCGGTTGAAAAATATCCTTGCATGAAAGCCAACTTTCAGATTTTTGCAAACTGTCAATTATTAACAAAGGCATCACTGTGTCTTGCTACTTTTGTTTGGTTGGTGAGTACTGTGTACTTTTTTACTACTTTATAATGCCATATTGTGTTCAATAACTTTAGGTGGTGCGCACACCAATTATTTTACACCTATCGGGAAAACCTTGTACAGAAATGCCTATTTACTGGAAACTGGAAGCTGTTTCAACAAAACTCATCCCATCTAAGAATGTGAAAATTGAAGCGTTCGCTTTCTTGCCTAAAAATGCATAACAAAGTGGTAAGGTAATATTTTACTTTAACAGTAATTTATACTCGTAGAAAATGAGCAACTTAGGTTGTTATAACATGCTACTAAGCCATTTGCTTTTGTTGTATGATGTATATGTGCAAAGAAACATACATCCTTCATTTCTAGTACTTGATGCATCTATTTCGCTAGCTTTTTAGTCGATGTGAAAGATGACTGCAGGAAATGTTAAGCCTATTTTAAACGACTCATGAGAATTGCACATCCTGGCCTAGGCATGTTCGTTTCATGATGGGCACAGTCGCAATGCACACGGACTATAGAGGGCGCGCGAGGTGATCCATGATGGCTGGCACACAGATTGTCAGGATGGCCAACTGCTCATCCCTGTCGTAGCACGCCAAGCTTATTCTCATCGGCTGCTGAAAAAGGTAGCGATAACGCTACCTTTTTTGCAAGAAGGTGTCTTTAGCAGACATGATGGATTACCTTCAAACCTGCAAAACAAAAAAGGAAGGCGCCCGTGCCTAATAGCAGACAAGGAATTTATGAATGCTGGCCATGTCATTTGTCGCAGCGTCCCTCAAGGCATGCAATGCTGAAGCTTTTACTTTTCAAGGGCTGTTTGTACAGACATTGCACGGTCAAGGCAAACCTCATAGAAATTCGAGTTTATTTTTGACAAAGGCAGTTGTATCAATATGCATTAGCTTTCTGTTGTATGTTCGCTTGCCTTGCCAAACCTCACGCGCCCCCGCGTAAATGCATAAATGACATGTTTGAATATAACAATTCACGGCCCTTCTAAATATAAATGACTATCTTGCATGTCCGGCATGGCAAGCTTGTGCTTGTTGCTTGTTGCTCAGTACATGGGCATTTTTGCATTTCGCCCCCTCCATCGAAATGTGGCCATTGTGGCGCTGGATCAAGAAAGTTAGATTAGTTGCTTCTCTTGCTCTTACATGGACTGGTACTGGATAGCCCTTCAAGTGCAATGAATCGGAGCATAAGAAACCTGTCGTAAAACCGCGCTAAAAATTGAGGCCGGAAGAACACTTCAAAACACAGTTCTGCAAACGTACGCAGCGTTGCATATGGCCTGGTAAAGCTATCGACCGCCTCTCAAAATTAACATGCCATTCATTAGCCACTGGTACTCGAAAACCAGACACAGCTGCCTAAGGGGTCTACACGTAATGAACTGTTGCAGTGGCGTCCTGACAGCCTTATCATGTCACTAGGGCATAGGCGTAGACTCTTTAGCGTGTCTTATCGTGCCACCTTGTTCACACAAGCTACAGCGACATTGTAAAAGCTTAATGCATAAGCTTTCGTGAGTGATGTCGACAGTTAGCGTTTTGCTTAACGATGCCCCTCCAGAAGAAGTATTTGGCCGCAACAAAGTGTGCGATACAAACCATCACTGGTACAGTCGCATGCTTTCCGATTCGAGTCACCCACTACTCTTTAGACACGCGTCCGTCGGATAGGAATGAAGAACTATATCATCCTATGTAGCTCGATCGGTGCACTAAGGCACCAATAATTTTAAAAGATTCTATTTTCATGACATGAATGAATGCTGTCAGCACATCACAAATGCACCCGCACAAGCGGAGCCAGTGCGGATAATCCTTACAGCATTTTTCCCACTGGCCACTGTGTGCATTGCAAATATGGTGTCCCTTTTCTGGTTCACTTGTGCCACCAAGAGATGGGCTGACAATTCTCTGTATGGTCTATCTCTGAAATGTTTAGCTACAATAAGTGTTTTACTATATTTCTTATTTCCACTGCACTGCCTAGCTCAACATCCTAATTTTAAGTATCATTCCGATGCTCAATACAATTGATATGCTTTGCCTGCAGGTACAATGAAGTATCTATTCAAGAGCCAGAATGCCCCAGACAGGACTCACAGTGGTGTGCTCAAAGCAATGGTTCAAGCAGCTCGTCTTAAGGAACCTGTCCTTGGAATCAAGGGACCATCGACTCTTGTCAAGTTGCAAGGTCTTGATCTTGTTTGGGGACTACCTCCTGACTATATGCATTGTGTGTTGGAAGGTGTTACAAAGCAGATCACTGAAATGTGGCTATCATGCACTGGTTCTTCTTGGTACATAGGCAGATACTTGAAGGTTGTGAATTCAAGGTTGCGTGCAATAAGGCCGCCCATAATTTTCTCAAGGTCAGGACGACCTTTATCAGATCGGGCATATTGGAAGGCTACTGAATGGCGCTCTTGGCTTTTGTTTTATTGTCTTCCCTGTGTGTCTGACCTACTGCCACGAACCTACGTGACACATTTTGCACTTCTTGCAAAGGCAGTCTTCTTTTTGTTGAAGGACATTGTCGTAGAAGCTGAAATCAGTGCTGCTGAAAACTTGCTCTTGTCATTTGTCCAGCAGACTGCAAAACTGTATGGAGAAAGTGCCATGACTTTTAACATGCATCAGTTGTTGCATCTTTCAAAGGCAGTGCGGATGTTTGGCCCTTTGTGGGGTACATCAACATTTCCTTTTGAAGATGGTATTGGTAAGGCACTCCAACTTGTAACAGCTGCTAAGCATATGCCTGTCCAGATTTCTGAGCGGTGCATCATGCATCAGGCATACCGAAATGTGTCCGCACAAATGGAACTTTCATCTTGTTTATTGTTCGCAAAAAAAGAGCAAGAGCATACATATAAAAGATGCTCTCAGACATGTGCTTTGGGACAAGCGCAACCAATTTCTGACGTTCCAGAAAATGTGAAAAGGCTTTTCATATCACAATTTGGTTGCCTCCCCAGACTGTGCAAGCATTTCAGGTGCCAGGTTGGAACGATTGTCATTCACAGCTCTGAGTATTCTGTGCCAACAAAAACATGTTCTTGCTATGTAAAAATGTCCGATGGCATGTACTGTTACATCTTGGCTATTTATGTCGCTTCTGGCACTATGTACCTTCATTGCCAGCAGCTGCTTACTACATGCAGTGCATTTGATGTGCCACACATTTTGCAGTGCCATCACCCGCCTCCATCTGAGAACCACTTCTTGTATTGTGTTGAAGATGTAACCTCACAGTGTGTTTTTCTAAATGTTTGTAAGATATCATATTTGTGTGAGTTACCTAATAAGCTTGAAACAAACTAATTTAAATTGAAAGGTTTACTTTATACGAGGTGTGTTCAAAAAGAAACTGAACTTCTGAAATAGCGCACCAACCGGCAGAGGGAGCATGCAGCGGCTACTGAGCGCATGTAGCGGCAGGTTTAGACAACCAACTGCCATTTGCCGCGTTTCGCTCTGGCCGTTAGTTGGCGAGCTACAGCTGCTGAAGTGAGCACATGAACAAGCTGTTCTTCGGATTGGTGCCAGAGTAACAATGAAGGAATTGGAAGAACAGTGTGTGTGTGTGTGTGTGTGTGTGTGTGAAGTTCTGCTTCAAACTTGGGAAAACTTTCACAGAGACATACAGTCCTCCCCAAGCATACGGGGAGGACTGTATGAGTTGCACGCAGTGCTATGATTGGTTCAAGCATTTTGAAGATGGAAGAATGTCGGTCGGTGACAATCCCAAGCCTGGACGACCTTCCACATCCACAGATGATGACCACGTCTAGAGAGTTCGAACTGTGATTCGTGGAAATCGTGGTTTGACTGTTCGAGAAGTCGCTGACAAAGTGGGTATCAGTGTAGGATCATGTCATGAAATTTTGAGTGACAAACTTGGGATGTGTCGTGTCAGTGCAAAATTCGTGCCGTGTTTGTTGAGTGACGAACAGAAGCAGACCCGTGTTGGAATCAGCCAGGAACTGCTCGCTGCTGCCAATGATGATGAAAACTTTCTTAAGAACATCATAACAGACATGATGATGAGACATGGGTTTATGGCTATGATGTTGAAACGAAAGTGCAGTCATCGCAGTGGGTGGCCAAAGGTTCTCGTCCAAAAAAAGCACAGGTTGAGTCGGTCAGAAATGAAGGTGGGGTTGGTTGTGTTTTTTGACTGCAAAGTCATTGTTCATCAGGAATTTGTGCCACGTGGTCAGACGGTAAACAAAGAAGTTTACCAGGGAATCCTAGCACGTTTGTAAGATTCTGTGCACAGTAAGAGGCCTGAATTGTGGGAAAATCGGACTTGGATGTTGCGTCATGAGAATTCCCAGGCTCACGCGTCGCTCCTTGTCCGCAGCTACTTAGTGAAGCACCACACTGCCTATTGTGCCCCACCCACCATATTCTCCGGACCTAGCCCCACAAGACTTTTTTCTATGCCCCAAGCTGAAGACCACCTAGAAATTACGTCGTGAACAAACTGTACAGGAGATCGAGGGCAATGCAAGAAGAGACCTGTGCGCCATTCGAGAAAGTGCGCTGCAGGAGGCTTTCCATAGAAGAAAAGATGGGAAGAGTGCATTGCAAGTAGGGGGGACTACTTTGAAGGGGACAGCACTTAAAGTGTTGTACCATAAGCAGTAAAGGTGTTATAGCAAAAGTTCGGTTTTTTTTTGAACACACCTCGTAGTTTGAGACTGCAGATACAGCTTACCTGCACTAGGTTAAAATCTCGTGAGTTGTACAGTAATAATTATAGGGTGGATTTTTAAGCAGTAATAAATGTGGCTATTAGGCACCTAAAACAGGCACTCTAATCTTCCCTTTAGGCTCAATAAAGGTCCACAGTGAGCACAATAAACTTAGCAAATCGCGACTTGTTTTGTGCACTAAGTATGTGTAGCCAATAGGGAACCAGCGCTGTATAGGTCGCATGCCTAAATGAGCCGTATCACGTGCCACCTGGGGAGGACACGTGGCATATCCCAGCCCCTCGACCAGATGACCGGCTGTTTTGAAGCTTGTATGCTTGAGTGTTTGCATCGTCTGAAATAACATGCTTCCGTGACGAAGCATTCAGCCAGCACCATCAAGTGAAGAAACGATGAAATAAGATTTGAAGCTTTAGTTGCTTTTGAACAGCATGCCGTGGTGAGCACACACACCTGACTAATGCATTGCCAGTTGCGCCGCTCACATGCTAATTGCCTGGTTGCCTCCGAACTGTAGCAGTCATGTTGGCCTGCGCTAGTGGTTTCGAAGGGATAACTCGGCTTGAGGACCACTTCGACAAAAAGCACTAGGAAATAGTGAGAAGCTCTTCAAAGCAGTGTACTGGTGTCGAACAGATAGGTGCTGTGGCACAACAGCGATTCCGAAGCCCAGATGAAATGTCGCTCTCAAATACATGAAGGCAGCTATGATGTTACAAGTTAATAAGTGAGCACCTATTGCTTTTCATAAAGCAATCAAGACGAGCTTGGCTACTGTCACGTGTTTGTTCATGTTTCTTCACGGTTGCATTTGGTGAATTGTAAGCTGAAATATCCACGACGCTGCATGCGATAAATCGGGGTGTTGGTTGAATTGCACAACTGTGCTGGTTTAATTACAGTGCAAATGCTTAGTTGTCATCAGTGCAGGAAAAGCACAGTGTTTACATTATACGCGTTTTTAATTGTGATGGCAATGTGAAAAGTGAGAGCATGAGATTACAGTGGTGTCATAAGTTGCACAAGGCATGGTGAAATCAGCACGACAGCAGCACCGCTAAACAAGACTCGTGTGTTGGACAGAAGACGACGATGCTGGCAGGCAGTAGCATGGGTGATTTGAAGATCGAGAAAGTGCGACAACCAATGAATGAGTGGCACTTAATGGGGCGGAGGAAGACTAGAAAGGAAGAGAATGGGTTGGAACGCGGAGAGGAGCTACTGCTCGGAGAACCGGGAGCAAGGACCACAGCTGTCAAGGACCATGTCATCGGATTCGGGACCCGAACGCAAGAACCCTCGGCAGCACCAGGACGATCCCAGAGGTTTTGGAGTGATTGGGTGCATGGAGAAACCGGGGGTTCGTAGTGTTCTGGCTGCTGGTCGTGTTCCTGAATCGCTCCATGATTGCCGGAGGTCGCTGCAAAGGTTGGTGAGAGGCTGCCAGTGATGGCCACGAGCCACGAGACCAGTGTGGGTGTAGCTTGGGAGCAACAGTATTGCTACCTACCTGCATGGCCAAGCGATGCTTCCTGCTTTCATATGGAGGCAGCCTGCCTGTAGTGACTGAAAGTCTCGGACTCCGATGTCCTGCTATTGTGACTCGGGGTTGAGGACGAGAGATGAACTCTTGTAGCAGACAGAGATGAAAAGCTTTATACAGTATGGACAGATATAGAAGGTAATAGCATACAAGTATCAGGGTAAGAGCGCACCAGATCGATTGTGGCGGCTGGTTACGACTCTCTCTCACAATCGGCCAGTTCTGCCTTAAGTCCCTTTTTCGGCTCCTCCTCGAGAGGGATTAGGAGAGGCGGGTGCGGACATCACCTGCATTGCTTTCTTTCGTCGCAGAGAAGGCCTGGTGCTGCTTGAAGGCACCCACATTGCATTCTTGATTCTTCGCGGAGAAGGCCCCGGCGCAGCATGTTGTCAACCGCAGTTGCATTCTTGTTTCGTCGCGGGACTAGTCACGGTGCTCAGAAGAATGCACAGGGGGGAGCGCTTGCCACCTCGATGAAGGCACGCGGTGTGGCACAACATCTGGGCCGGCTTGTGTCCTCATCCATGTGACTATTTTACCAGCCACTGTTCAAGCATCAGGACAACTGGTGATTCTTTTATTTTAACGCTATATCTATGCGCAGTGCCTCGCTTCCTTCATAGTTTGTAATCAGGGATTGCCAGGTTTCGCTTTCTTCCTTTATTTTTTGTTTTCTTTAAGAATTTCACGTTTGTCTGTGGAAACTGGCTTCATCTGTTTCTGGTCTAAGGCTCTGTATTGATCAACATAACCACAAAAGCCTGTCATCACAGGCACTAAATGAATGTTGTGCAAACGTCACTGCACAGTGATTTGCTTTTCACACAGAATGACACTTTTCTGCCAATATGCATGTTGCACCAAACATGCTTAAACAGTTTTCATTGAACCATGAGCTCTGTAAATCTACAGTAGTGTATTTGTGTACGGATGTGCACAAATACACTACAATACACATACAGATGCACAGTAGGGTTTATGATGTCTAATAGCTAAACTCGGTTGCTGAGAAGAAACGTGCCCCCACTTCCTAGTGAGGCTGCTGAGTGGTGTAAATGGAAAAATTAAAGCCACTTTTGTGGCAAAATGCACTATACAACGATGACACAAAGCTTTGAAGGCATTTTCGATGATGGGTGTTTTCCAACTTAGCTGCCTCCGCGCATGCTGCACCATCGTGGCAACGACTGTGTCAGTGGACACCAGCATTTTCGAGAGCCGTTTCTTAAGCAGCTTGAATCTTGACACTTCAATCTTTAGCTGGGAAGGCATACAAAATTATGAAATTTGGGAGTCGGAGTGTCTCCACAGTCGACTGTTCTCATGCTGGTTTTGCTGCTGCACCATCTATGGATGACTGTCTTGAGTGCATCTATGAGCCGAATGCAAATCCCATGTGACTAGTTCACAAGCTCACATATGAGCTGGCTGGACTTTGTTGACAGCCGTCTAGTTGTACCCAGGATCACGATTTAATGGGCACAGCTGCGGCGTTGCTACTTCACCTTCTCGATCTGACAAGTATAACTCTTGCCTTCCTTTCAAAACACTCATCTAGTTTCATGCTAGTTTGATGTCTACTGTCCAAATCAAGAAAGACAGTTGTCTTAACACCCTGCATGCACTAACATTGTGGATCGTCGGGTGTTCATGAATGATGGTGCAGAGTGTCCCCTGGGAGAGAATTTTAAGAATTAGTAGCAGTATTCAAGAATTAGCGTCTCCAATTCCCAAATAGATCAGAGTAGTGAGTGTGGAGCAGCATTGTCCGGCATCTTTTTCCGTTAACATCCAACTGTCCAAAATTCATTTGCACCACTAGGATGTTATGCTATAGCTTAATCTCTTCTCACTGTACTGAACCTGAAGTTTGGCATGAACTTCAGTCAGTTATACCTTCGTTTGTTAAAGTGCATTGTTCCGCAGCTGTGCTCATCATTCTATCTTGTTGCATCATATATGGTGTGAATAGTGCAGCATGGTGGGATAGCTCTCAAATGCTTCGTCAGAGCGTGACAGACAGATGTTTCGGTTGTGTATTCGTATGTGTATATCATGAAAAATGCAAGTTTGACTTAAGTGAGCCACATATGTTATGTTGAAAACTCGGAACACTAATATGCAGTTGTTGGAATGTTGTGTTGACTGTATTTTGTTTATTTTTAGATGGCTAAATTAAGCGTCTGAATGCAGTTGACGACTGTCTAGATGCCTGGAAACTTGTAAAGAGGTATGTAGCACGAACAGTGGTGTAAAGAACCCTTTCGTGCCATGGGACATTGCAACAATCCCAGCATCACATTTTCTATGAAACATTTACAGAGTAGCAAAGTGTTTGTATGCTTGTGTTAAGGACCGTGTGACTTTGCTTAAATAAACAAAATGGACATTTGTATCTAATACTGATACACTCAAATCTGCCGTAACGTTGAGAAAAATTCAGTGAATGGCTACTGGCAGTGTTCAAAACCCTATTTAAAATCAAGCAGTGTTGTTTTACTGTTTCCTTCATAATTTTTGTGGAAGGAGGTCCGAGTACACTCCAACAATTTGTAACAATCTATTATGTTTATTACACGCATCTCTTTAAAGTAAAGAGGTTAAAGTAGCACAAGCAAATTGGGCAAACGAACGTTATGGTAGGGCTACTATGCCTTTACAACAAAAGGCCTGCAGCGGCCATGCTAAATTG
Organism: Dermacentor silvarum; assembly: GCF_013339745.2. Taxonomy (NCBI): domain Eukaryota; kingdom Metazoa; phylum Arthropoda; class Arachnida; order Ixodida; family Ixodidae; genus Dermacentor; species Dermacentor silvarum. The sequence continues at coordinate 393,398,530 of NC_051154.1, read as the reverse complement.
AACTGCATTTTTCACTGCATGGCACCACAGAAGGAAGGCAAGTGTAAGTCTTTGAGACAGCAGAGATAATTAGGCAGAGGCTGAATGCAGTTGTTAGCATGCCATCTGTGTTGCCTTTGCTGGTATGAGTCGCCTACTAGCTTTTGCGGGTATTTCCAAGGCAAGCGCTTTGCAAAAAAAGTTATCTTGCCTTACTCATGGTTCTCTCCATGTTTGTTACGTTGTTCATGGTTATTTGTTTTCATTTTCGTCTTGCGTTCTTTCTTCGAAAAGATTGCGGTGACCATTATTTTTTATTGCTCATGCGCAACATTATGCCAAGGAGGCGAAGGGCTTCCTTTTAATATTAACTGTACATTAGCGCTCATATTGATGATGTCTTTCTTTCTGTCCCATGTGTTTTGTTCTGGTTAATTTTTTTAGTGATGTACTAACTAGTCCAAGCATCCACCCTCATGCATATATTTTTCATGCAGTGAACATTTCATATGAAAGAAATTGTGCTGTAGATCGATTTTACCAGAATAGGCACATGCAGTGACTACAATTTGTATTGAATGTGCCATGAGATGCTATTGTATTTATTGTATGGTTTATTGTATGCTGCACCATGTATTCTACTTTTTTTTCTTCTATCTAGCTTTGTTCTGTGCTGTGTCTGTTTTGTGTGTACTGCTGTGGTGATGTATACATGGGGGAAGGGAGCACCATCAAGCTGTGACTTGGTGGTATTTTTCCTCTTGTGCTGTCTTGTACTTATGCATGCATGTCTGGAATAAAGACTCACCCAATCTAACTTTAGACTGCACTTTAATAAAGCATGTGTTCACCATATGTATTAAAGCTTTAGGGCTCAAATTGGCATGTTAAGCAGAGGTGGCGTTCCTTGTGCGGTGAGCATGGCCATGATGGAATTCATACTCCAAACACTTACAGTTGTGTATGGAGACCAATACAAAAATTTCTTCCTGGTGTAAGGGGCCCTACATATTGCCTTATGTGCACTATTTGTTCTAATCGCTGGAGAAGGTCGCTTACCACGTGCCACTTGTGCTTTTATTCTCAACGAAGCCAGCACAGTTTCGGCGTCACCAGACAAAAGCATACCTGTCAAGTCTCCCCGATTACGGGGGAGAATCCCTGGTTTGGACCATTTCTTCTGGTTGTACAGGTGACAGGAGAATCTCCCAGAAATTGAAGTTGTGTCCCGTTTCTATCCGCGTCCAGCGCTTTGTCAGGCCACATTGCAAATGGAATCCAACCCAATCCTATCCAGTTGGAAGTTCATCGCGCAAAACATCATTAAGAAAGTAGGGAAAACCCTATACATGCGCTATTTCGTTAACCGTGGAGCCGCTCCTTACGCTGACAGGGTTGTTGGATGCCCTAATGACCCTAATCTCATTAAGCTAGCGAGCAATGCCTAGCAACACTTGACTCTCCATCGTTCTCCTCGGCGTCAGCCGCTCTGGCATTGCGTAGGCCTGAGAATTTAATTTTAAAGAATTGTTGAAGGCAAAATTAGCAACAACGAAATGCTTGCAAAAGTGAGAGCTTGTTGTTCATGTGGTCATTTGTATATCTGTAAATGAAATTGTAATGATGTTCTCCTGCCAGTACTTGAAAATTTAGGGGGGGATGTGTGTGTGTGGTGGGGGGGGGGGGTAAACGACTGACCCCCCCCCCCTCCTTTCGGTCGGAAGATCTCCCGGATTTAGTTTCTTCAAACTTGGCGGGTATGCAAAAAAAGCTGTTTGAAAGAAGGTACAAACTGCCGTTCCTCAATTTTACTGATGTTGTGTACAACGCCACTTAATAAAAAGTTGAAAAGGCCAGGCTGAATGCCAAGTAAGTGACAGAAGCATATGTTCGATACTATAAAACATGTTATCCTTTGTGTGCAGTTGCGCTCCTGTTGCTCCCATTTTGTAATGTCAAGTTTATTTTGCCTCTTGTGCTCCAAAGGGCAGAGGTACTTATAAAGCATTATTTGCCTAGCTTCTCTCATGCCAACTGTCGTCTTTCATGTGGCACTTGCATGACACTAACTGTGCCTATAATATTTGTTTTGCTCAATGTGTCCTCTATTTCTTCTATAGCCTCCAATTTTGATGTCGTACTATTTGCACAAAAGCTGTTTATCATACCCTTTATTTCTGGTAACCTAATTTGTTGCATCTGTGAAGCCTGTATTTAATGGCCCTCCAAAATGCTAACCCTTCATTTTGTTTTCTTAAAATTGCATGGAGTTCTTGGGTCCATTTCAATATTACACTGATGTACATAGTTGGTAACACTTGTAAATGAATCGGCCTAATGTTTCTATTCTGGCAGCATAGCTAGGCATTATGGTATGTGAGAATTTTCCAAGTGACATGTTGCCTAATGTTGACAAGTATTTTAGTTGCATTCATAACCAAATAGTCTGGTGAAGTCGTCGCATTCATAACCAAACAGTCTGGTGAAGTCTGTATGTTTTTCTTTGGAATCAAAATGAAATGTGCGTCTGTAGACAAATACATTTGTATTCATTCATAACAAGAATGGAAAAGAAAAACAGGTAAAAAGCTATGTACAGAATTGCAGCTTGAATGCATCTGCAGACCTCCATACAGATTTGGTAAAATGCAGTAAAATAGCTAGTTGGGCAAGTTGATACATCTGTTGAAGGAAGTAAACAGCACTGACATTTGTCTTTTTCCTTTAATGTTCCTTGTTGTCTGTATTGTTTACAGATAGATTTAGTAAGCGAGCTCATACACAGTGAAAAACAGGCATCTCACTGTGACTTGCACCAAACAAAACATTTGTACACTTCTGACAAAAAAGAATCGGCGCATGAGACAAAACTTCACTTACAAATAAATGAAGTGGGTGACGTCCTGAAACTACACAACGGGGTATCAGGGAACCTTCAGTTGGAGGCACTGGAGAGAGAGAGAGAGAGAAGTGACTTTATCTGCTCCCGTCAAATAGATGACGGGGTAGAGGCTTCAGCCTGAACCCGCAATCATCCTCCCTAACCGTCGGCCGGGATCCCTTGGGACGCGGCGGCGGTCAGTGCAAGACCGATGACTTGTCGTTGATCATTTTCTTCTTGGTTGAGCAGCAAGGACTCTCAGGATTCTCTATATCTATCTGGCTCATCAAAGCTAGGACAGGTCCAAACCATGTGGACTAAGTCTGCTATACCATCACAATGCCTACAGCAAGGGTTATACACTGAGGGATGCCATTTGCTCCACAGTTGTGGGTTCAGAAATACCCCCGTTTGCAGCTTCCTCCACATGACTTCCTCACTTTTAGTAAGGTTCGTATCCGCTCTCGCGTAAGTCTAACGCCGCAGCTTATAATGGTCGAGAATTTCCTGAAAACTGCTCAGTTCGTCACCCTTCTGTAGGGGTTCCTCACTTGGGGGGGTTGTCGAGGCAGTGCTGGGGTAATTTTAACCATTTGGGGGTTCTTAGCGTGCACCCACAGCTTGGTGCATGGGGACTTTCGCATTTTTGCTTCCATTAAAATGCAGACGCTGTTGCTATATATTGAGCCTGTGACTTTGGTATCAACATACATACTCGGCATAGCTGCTGAGCCACCACAACTCAATGTGTAAACACTCGCATTCAAAACAATAGCTTTGTTTAGCCACATTGGCCATTTTTGTCAGCTGGCTGGTTATTGCACAAGAGTATTGGGGTTTCCTATATGGATCGAACATGCTCTTGGTTTTTTTTGTCTACCATTATGGGATTTCCCCTTTGAATTGTACAGGTGCAAGCTTTTGGTTAGTTGTGCTGAAAATTTGATTGTTCGCTTCTGTGTCATCGTGCTAAGAGTACATGCATTGGGGTATACATTTAACTCAATGAAATTTTTTTTGCATTTAAGGTTAGTAATAAAGATACAGTATTTTACCACAGGCATGATAATCGAGGCCAACGGGCACAATGGTCGCACAATCAACAAATCACCTCGCACGCGGAGGGAGTAATTAGACTAATCTCCAGGGTATGCAACAATAGAGGAGGGCTCAAAGAAGACAACCTTCTCAGGATTTACCACGTGTTCCTAATGAGTCATGTAAACTTCGTTGCGCCTATGCACAAATAGCAAGTTCGCGAGAGAACCAAACTAAACACGCTCAATCGCAAGAGTATAAAGAGGGTATTTGGCCTCCCGATGCGTACTAACACTGAGAGCCTCATGAGCCTAGGTATTCACAACACCCTAGAGGAAGTGATTGAAGTGCAGCAGACGGCGCTGCTTGCTACACTTTCGTCCACCATCGTGGGGTGAAAAATCCTTGAAGGCGTGAACATCAATCCTATTTTTGCAATGGAACGCAACACGCAGCTGCCAAATCACACGAGATCGTAGATTAAGGTTTCTCCACTGCCGAGGAACGTATACCCACAACACAATACAGGCAGAAGGTTAGCTAGGGCCTCTGCACTCCTGACACATGCACACGCACACACGTCGGATGCATCTTTCGTCCATGCCGCTCAATACGAGCATTCCGCTTGCGACACCTCCTGCTTTGCGGTCGCCTCCGTTGACACCAAGGGCCGAGTACTTTCGGCCGCATCAATCATTACCTCGTCGCCCGGTAAGGCAGAACAGCTAGCCCTAGCATTAGTGCTGTTAGATCCAAGCAAAACGGAAGTCTACACAGACTCGAGATCGGCAGCCAGAGCATTCGCATCTGGGGCCATCTGTAAGGAAGTCGCCAAGATACTCGAAGGAAAAGTACTTGTTCATCACACCATCACCTGGTTCCCAGCCCATGTAGAGTCGAAAGTAGGGGCTTGTCAACGCCAACGGATTGGCCTATGCTCGGGCGCGAGGTCTCGCTTGCCTCGCCGGGCTATCCGGGGCCGGTGCACCAGGCGGGGCCCGCGACGGGTCTGGTCCGATGGTGGTGGAGACGGAACCCCCCCACTTTCGCAACATACTCTCCACAGTTAACAATGTCGCAAAGCATTATCAACTTGCTCGCAGGGCATTTCCGTTGCCCGACCAAAACCTATTACAGCCTCAATCGCTTACGCTTAGGTTATTACAAACGCACTAGTATCCCAGCCTCTCAATCTATAGTCATTTCGAAGAGGTCTCCCCTTCGTGTCCCGACTGCGGCGGATACAGCGATTTTAACTAAATGCTCTGAGAGTGCCCCTCTTTACAGCACCACACGGATCAATTGATCTCGCAAAACATATTTTATTCACATCAAGAGTCTTGACTGGTTCCATCAACTGAAGGCAGTCCAGAAGGCCCACGATGCGGCGGTGAGGCTTGGCCTTCCCGTCCCAACGTGGGAGCGGCCCGCGGTTCTCTCTCCATGAAAACGGGGGGTGACTACTTCAGGATCTCAGTAAAGTTTACTACCTACCTACCTACCACAGGAAATCTCTCCATACCTTAGTGCACGTTAATGAAAATCACCTTTGTTAAAATGTTCTGAAGGGTTGTGTTCTGACAGGAGGGTATGTTTTTTTACAGAGCTAAGGCAAATCTGAAGCTGTGGAAGATATCTAGCTAGGGTCTCACACTTGTGACAGAGCCATTGATTCTTAGTGCAACATACACATGTGTAGCTGTGTTTGCAGCAGAATCTCTGCTTTGATTTGGGTTATCTAGATACACTCTCACATATTGTACAATATTCATGTCAGTACCATCCACTAGCCGTGCCAAATTCATATGTTTGCATGCATACTTAACAATTTTTCAGACAACAGCGAGTTGTGGCTCCACAGTGGCATGGAAAGATGGGCCTTCCATGTACTCCATTTGCAACAGATGGCCCCATTTGTAGAGAGGTCTCTGAAAATGCTTTAATATGTTATGTTGCTGACCATGCAATATTCACACAGCCGTATTTACAAAATAAATATTTTCCGGGGGGGGGGGGTGCGTTCGCAATTAACCAGCTGATCGGGGACAGCTGCTCGAAAGGGGAGAGGGAGGGGCAGGCGGCTGTGTGAGCGGCGCATCACAAGACTTTCGGGGTTGACACAAGAACGGGCATGGGGTACCCTTTCCTTGGCTACACCACTGGCTGTATCGCCGGTCCAACAAGCCCATTCGCTTACTGTACCACGCCAGCATTTATGCCTAGTTTTATGACCGATATGACTTGGTCTCGGAGGGTTTTGAGCTGGCGAATTTAATACACTTACGAGTGTTGATTGTACGGCCGCAACGCCTCGGTTCATATGCCTAAATTCAGAAATTCCGTCTTAAATGTCGTTGCCTAAAAACTCGGGCCGTGTTGACCATAACATACCTGGTTTAGTGCTCGCGCGCGCGCACGTACCTATAGTTACTGCCCAGTTTACCTCTTCTAAATGCGCTCGAAGGCACAAGCTCCTTTTGTTACATATGCGCACGCACACTTACCTGAAACCAGACACGCATGCACGACAGCTAAATGAAGAGCCATTCGAGGTGCATGCCGCGATATATCGACCCATCGTCACGTCTTTCTTCGTTGCTGACTCTGCTTGCATCGATCCTTTATGAGGATTCAATATATGGAGTACCTGAGGTTTTATGTTCTCTAGTGCCTTCATTCACGCATGCATGAGAGTCAACATGCGGAGCCGGTCGCACGGGTCCCTGGGCGCATCTCATCGCGGGCGGCGCGCCATATTCACGCTCGGTCTGTGGTTTTGTCGGTGCACGGAGTGCTGCACGTAGGGATCTTTTCGTTGCAAACGGCGACATTATCGGTGTCGGAGAGCTGCAAACAGCAATCTTGTCGTTGCAAACAGCAACGTTGTCGGTGTCGGAGAGCTGCAAACAGGAATCATGTCATTGCAAATAGCAACGTTGTCGGTGTCGGAGAGCTGCACACAGCAATCTTGTCGTTGCAAACAGCAAGTTGTCGGTGTCGGAGAGCTGCAAACAGGAATCTTGTCGTTGCAAACAGCAACGTTGTCGCTGTCGGAGAGGTGCAAACAGGAATCTTGTCGTTGCAAACAGCAACGTTGTCGGTGTCGGAGAGCTGTGAACAGGAATCTTGTCGTTGCAAACAGCAACGTTGTCGGTGTCGGTAAGCTGCACACAGCAATCTTGTCATTGCAAACAGCAAGTTGTCGGTGTCGGAGAGCTGCAAACAGGAATCTTGTCGTTGCAAACAGCAACGTTGTCGGTGTCGGAGAGCTGCAAACAGCAATCTTGTCGTTGCAAACAGCCACGTTGTCGGTGTCGGAGAGCTGTGAACAGGAATCTTGTCGTTGCAAACAGCAACGTTGTCGGTGTCGGAGAGCTGCACACAGCAATCTTGTCGTTGCAAACAGCAAGTTGTCGGTGTCGGAGAGCTGCAAACAGGAATCTTGTCGTTACAAACAGCAACGTTGTCGGTGTCGGAGAGCTGCAAACAGCAATCTTGTTGTTGCAAACAGCAACGTTGTCGGTGTCGGAGAGCTGCACACAGCAATCTTGTCGTTGCAGACAAAAATGTTGTCGTTCCGACAGGCATTTCTGTCGTTCCGACAGACAAGCTCTGTCGGATTTTTTGACTGGGAAGCTTGCGATACACGAAAATGACAATACTTTTCTTCAAGCAAGCGTTCCATTCAAGGCTACGATCTGCCGATGTACCTGTTCCAAACTAATTCTGACGTGGTAGAACATTTTATGGTACGTGCGATTAGAATCTTTTACCATCACCTGAATGGCTCGAGTGCGATCGGAATTATGTAACAGCACAGGACCTTGAAGTCAGGTTGTCGTTTAATGGCAACGCCACGCCGCTAATGTCTTATTCTTTGTACAGCGCATAAACGTCGCTTCAATGTTTTTAATCGAAGCCGGTTGGGCCAACTAACGACAGTTTTCTCAGTAAGAAGAATTCTATGCACATCGTCTGTTGACACACGGAGCCGCCAGCTGACTTTGAGATTGTTTACTTTTTGTACGTGCCTTGATTTCGGTTAGAAAACACTCTCAGATGCTCAAGTTTGGATACTGTAACTACTACGACAAAATAGAATGTAAATAAAATGAAAAAAAATCACAGCATATCCACAAAGTAAATGATGATGAGTGGGCGAAGCACCGGGGGATCATTCGGGTAAACCACAGCTACGGACGAGAGATAAAGAGAACGCGCGTCGGGAACGAGAGACTCAAGGTAGTTTTATCAGCTGTATAAACTTGGACATGCAGCAGCAGCTGCAGCACCAGCAACGCGCAGAACTGTTGTCGACACCGTCGGCGTTTTGCCCGCGTTCGCACCGAACGCTCGCAAAGTGGAAACGGAACCGGAAGTGGAACCGGAACGCCATCTAGTGAACACTTCATAAAACTACAGATGGCTACATACTACTACTACTACTACTACTACTACTACTACTACTACTACTACTACTACAAAGGAGGGAACGACCCACACCCTAAGGAGCTTCGCCCCTAAAAGAAGCTGCGATTTCGGCCGCAACGTCACCAGAGAAGAAAAAATACCGCCGCCGCCTGCTGCGGTCGCTCGGCTAGGTGGCCTTTCTGTTACTATGGCGCCCCTAGCGGCAGGCGCTGGCTCCATATTAAACTGAGGCGGGAGTTTCGTAACCAGAAAAAGCTATTAAGGGACTATGAAAACAGTTTAAACATATAAAAACGCCACGTGTTCACGATTACTCTCTGGTCAAAAATTCACACCAGCAGCAAAGCACCGTTCACTTAGTTACTGCTATGTTAGCTCGCTGTTTTGTTGGTTGAACTATGCCACCCGGTCGCATCCCCCTGCAGCCTGCTCACGTTTTCCCTTCCGCCCATCTTGCAAAACGCCCAGTCCGCCTTCGTTTACCGGAATACTGGACATCCTAGACTCTGTAATGTGGTACAAATGCGGCAGATGCGTAGATGCTGGAGCCTTTCAGATAGCGACAGCCCGATGTGCTGCAGCGAATGAGCTCGCATGCTGCGTTTCAGGAGGACGCGATGTCGAACTTGACATGTCGCTGGTCACTAGGTTTGCAGCTCACAACGTAACAAAGGCGATCCATGGTGCTCACGAAAAAAAAAGCTCGAGACCAACACTAACCACGCAGCTCACATCAACACGGAGAGCGCTGTAACACCAGCAGACAACACTTGTTTTGTACAGGAAGTTGTTTAGAGTACCGATAAAGTCTGATTGTGTACCTTTCCCTGCTATTATGCTTGTATAGAAACAAATTAACCAACATTACAACTATAACGATCCACATTTGTACACCATAATGTTGGAAAAGTTACTGACGACGCAACCTGGTTAGCCAGTTAGATAGCTCGCCCAATTGACGTCATTTGGGCTAACTACGTAAATTGTAAGGGTGCGGCTGAAAACTCAGCGGAGTTTTCAGCTATTATATTGCTAGCGATGCACATTTTTAAAACCTTCGAACAAACTACACGCTTTACCTAGAGCGCCTAAAAGTGTCACTTACAGATCACAAAGACTTACCATAACGACTCAGTATGTTTGCACAAAATTGTTTCATGGTCCCTGTAAATATGACGCTGGTAGCGAAAGCCGAAAGTCTCTGTCTAACAACGAGGTGATATAAATTTTAAACGGCAAACAGCCAAAATGTGACTGGTCAGAATGTGACTTCAGCTGACGACTAACGCGCTATGCAAGAAAAAAAATAAGCATAACCTATCATGGCTACACTTTCCCCTTCGTGCCTATCTGTGCATTGTTCACAGGTTTGAAGAGCATCTTTTCTGAGCATCTCTTCTTCAACTTTTTTTACGGCTTACGTATCAGTAAATTTCAAGTGTGATGTACTGACATCGGAACTGGCAATGAGTTTTCGAAGAGTTCTTAGCTGTGTGAATATATATCATGGCTAAGCGAGAGATATTGGACAGTGCGCAAGCCGCGTGCGACGAACAGTCAATTACAATCCAATGAAAACGCGCCCAACTTGCCCCTTCCCTTCAAAGGAACACCAATGACACACTCATTGCGGGTGTCGTTTCCATGGTTTGGTCGCTGTCATATGATCATTAGGGTTGAGCAGTACTTTGTGTGATTAAGTAGCAGCACCCATGGCTTTCTTGCATTCAGGGAAACCTGGCACGGGCACCGGACAGACCACGAAAGCAACAAAGAATTCGATGAGGTCCACCCACGTTCACCTCCAAGTTCACTTAGTTTCTCTAGAAAATTTAGAGCCTCAGATGGTGGTAGCGGCATGTGTCCCTTTGTTGGGCAGATACAAATGATACTTTCATGACAGGGTTAGAGAAAACTATAGCTGCGGTTCTGCCAAAGAAAAAAAAAGAATCATGCTGTTGTCCTGGAGTAGTGTCGCCAAGTGGTTTGTTCGTAATCCAGTGAACCCTGCGAGGTACTGTCGAATGCTGTGTTTTTAGGCACTGAAAATATACCGGCAATCTGTCTTTATCCATGCCATTCCAACATAGCAAAGGCGATGCATATTTCGCGAAACAAGATGTGTGTTTCAATTCAACGGAGTGCCGCAAAATGTGAAAAAAAGTGAAGTGAAAACGGGCAAGCGTGTTTCGCAAAGGTGACAGCAGCGCTCCAAAAAGCGGTTTCAAAAGAATTCAAACCGCGCAGTATCTGATTCGGTGACCGCGCAAATATATCTATGCGATCGCATAGCCGTTGGCTGCTGCTTCGAACCTCTGGCACTGCGCTGTTTGCTAACGCATTGCCTGCCGGCTTAGGCAGCCTGGCGATAAGGAATACGACTAAGCGAAATAAAAAGAAAATGAAGAGTAAGCCATGATTGCTTCTTGTAGCAGCAGCTAATAGCTACGCCGCAGTCTTCTAAAATTTTGTTGTGCACAATGTTCATAATGAAATACTGCTAATTCTTTAAAATATTGAAAGGAAGCTTTTTATGTCTCTTTGATTCATCCGTGAGTGCCAAAAACGCACTGCAAGAAGCCAACTTACACAATTGAAATGCCTGGTCACACAATAGAAGAACGGCTGCGCATCTGCGAACACAATAAAACAAAGGCGCACGATATACGTATCCTAGAACACTATAGTTTACATTCGCAGTTGTATACCGATAAGCACAATGGGAACTCCAGCGCCACGCTACCCAGACGAACTGTATATATCTGCATTGCATTACGCGCTCCACGCAATGCATTTCCGGCCGTCACCATGGGTAGGCCGAGGGTGCCGGCATGGCAGAAGAGGCTGCCGTACGCAAACGTAAGCGCGAGCGCGATCGTGCCCGTAAGGCCGATCCCGTGTATCAGCAATGGCATGCAGTCCGTGAAAGTGTGAGTGTGTGCGTGTAATCAACGGCTACGTGATCAATAATATAGGCTATGCAACTGAACGAAATGTATTTTCATTGAACTTCAACGTTCACAAAAACAAGCAATCAAATCACATGTGCATCGCATCGGGTCGCTAAGCATTTCTTTGGATTGTTCCGTGGTCGTTCGCTTTGATTCAGTTAGCATGCGAGAAATCTTCGCGTTCAAACATCGTTCTTTAAGAAAGGGGCTTTGATTTTTCCTTCTGTTTTCCGTTCTAAATATTACAAGAAAAAAAGAATGGAATATCAACATTTTTATACGCATTTCGAATACCCATAAAGCAACTATCAAAACGCACACGCATATATTTGAAGCAGGAATATTTCTTTCGGTGTAACTATAAGTATCAACCATGTTCTAAGTAGTGCAAATACGACAGCTTTCTACAGAGATCCTCGCTGATAAAGTCTATTGAATTACGCCAGTACATTTCATCTTGGCGGCCTGTGTAGCCATCTTGGTAGCCATAAAAGGAATAGGACTTGGTGGCAAGACATACCTCTGGGTTCGCAGCTACCTACAGATGCGATCATTCTACGTGCTCACCGGGGATGGCCCGACACCCCAGTATTACAGTATAGCCACGGAGTCCCTCAAGGGGGAGTACTAAGCCCGACGCTTTTTAATCTGACCCTTATTGGACTAATCGAGAACCTGCCAAGCACCGTTCGACTCTCTGTCTACACCGACGACATCTGTATCTGGACGTCGGGGGTGACACGGCTTCAGCTTCGCGCTCGGCTTCAGAAGGCGGCCTCATCGACATCATGCTACCTTCGTAAACAAGGACTGGAGGTGACGTGGAAAAAGTGCGCAGTGGTGGCGTTTACACGGAAGACAATGTCTGCATACGGCATATCAATCAACCGACAAGTGATATCGTTCAGCAAGAGTAACAGGTTCTTGGGAGTTGTGATTGACAGAGATCTGTCCTGGACTCCTCACGTCAACCACGAAAAAAAAAGCGTCTGATGGCTATTTGTGATCTGTTCAAGTTCCTTGCAGGAAAGAACTGGGGGGTATCCACACAACCCATGTTACAGCTATACAGGGTGTTGTTTGTTGGGTTCCTCCGGTACAGCCTACCTGTTATATCCAACACCTGCAAAACTAATTTGAGTACAATTCAAAGCATTCAGGCGCAAGCTCTTAGGATATGCCTTGGAGTACCACGCAGTGCGTCAACGGCTGAAACTATCGCCATTGCTCAAGATTATTCAATCACAACGCACATCGCCATCGAGGCAATCGTGCACATGTCAGGCACATTGCCCGGACTCCTTGCCACCACCTCGCCGCACTCACCGTGGCTGGTGTCTCCTCCATGGTGTTTGTGCCGCCCTGAAGTCCGACTTAGAATTCCAGGACTTCAGAAAAAGTCAGATTTATCACCGTCTGCACTAAAACAATTGAGCTTACTTCTGTTGTACGAGAGATACAGCAGTCACGTGCACGTCTATACGGACGGATCGACTACATCGACCAGTGCTGGCGGTGCTGTGTTTATACCGACGAGAGGACTAACAATCCGATTCAAGACCTCACATGTCACGACGTCCACGGCTGCAGAGCTCACGGCTCTGCGCAGTGCACTTCAATTTATAGACGCAGAGAGTCCTAGTACATGGGCCGTGTTTTCCGACTCGAGACCGGCTTTACAAAATATGCAGGCAGTTCTCCGACGTGGAGCTCACGAACAACTAACGTATGAAATCCCCCGCAGGGGCGTCTGCGCAAGCAGGCGTTTGGTGAGTTGCGACACCACGGACCCGAGCACATGAGGGTTGGACCCTCCCACGTGTCGCCGTGCGTGGCTTAGCCGTGTCCGGGGAAAGGGGGATCCTGGGGGTTGAGCCAAAGCCGGGTGTTTGGACCTTTACGGCCCCTCGGCAGAGGCAACACACCTCTTTGGCCTCTGCTTCACGTAGACGGCCCCCCTGGGCTGACCCACCCAGGGGAAACCGGCTGGTCGCCTTTTCCTATCCCCCTCTCTGCCCTTTTTTCTTTCCTATCTCCTTTAATTACTGTCCTGTCTCCTCTTCTCTTCAGTTACTTCCTCACTTTCATAGGCGGCTCGGGTTAACCTTGTGTAGGGGCCCTCTCTTGGGTTTGTATATAAGGTTATAGCGGCAATGTACGGCTGGCGCCTGCAGCCTTACACGTTAAGTGCTGCAGCGTCCCCTTGTTGGACTCCGTGGTGGGTGGCTGCCATTGCTGCCGAAGTACACTATACTCCTATGGGAACACCTGCTTTTCCACGGCTTCTTGATCGTCTGCCTCAGAAGAGGGGACGCACCGATGAGTTCTTGAATTTGTTCAGCCGGCCTAAAGACATTTTCCCACGATATCAGGTAGTACATAGTGAAAGAACTGAAAGACTAGCGAGAACCATATCCCCATTTGTAGTTGCGAAAACCTTGACCAACACTCTAGGCCCTGGCTACAAAGTCACCAAAATGCCAAGTGGGGACCTTCTGCTTGAGCTACGTGATAAGGAGCAACACAACCGACTTAGCAAGCTTGTTACCTTTGGTGATGTCCCAGTTACTGTTTCACCGCATCGATCCATGAACACAGTACGGGGGGTAGTATCCGAAGCAGACCTCATCGACCTATCTGAAACCGAATTGCTAGAAGGATGGAAGGAGCAGAACGTCACAAATGTGCAGCGCATTGTTATGAGGCGGGACAACAAAGACATTCCCACGAAACACCTCATACTCACCTTCGAATTGAGCACTTTACCACAAAGCATTGAAACAGGCTACACAAAAATAGCGGTAAGACCATATATACCCAATCCTAGGCGATGCTACCAATGTCAAAGATTCGGCCATGGTTCACAGAACTGCCGTGGTCGACTCACCTGTGCTAAGTGTGGAGTACAAGGTCACGCCTCAGACAACTGCGAGGCCACACCTCACTGCGTTAATTGCGATGGTGAGCATCCAGCGTACTCCCGGTCTTGTCCAAGTTGGAAAAAAGAAAAGGAAATTATAACACTGAAAGTCCGTGAAAACATATCGTTCAGGGAAGCACGCAAAAGGTGCTCACCATTCCACACGACCACTTACGCTGATGCGGCGCGTCAAGGGGCAGCGTCGCAGCGGCTACTGCCACCAGCCCAGCCCGCGCACAGCGAGCTGTCGCTTGTGGCTCCTGCCCCCAGGGTGGAAGTAGCTAAGTCTACTCCACCTAACCAGCAAACAGGCCCGGTTACCCTAGGGTTGCCGGCACCACAACAGCCCTCGGTGGCAGCCTGCGCTACGCGAAGCGAACCCGCAGGCCCACCAGCAGCTCCCACGGTGGGTGCAGTCAAGGCTGCCTCACCCTCTCCGGCCATTGCTGGCTGTGGTAACACCCGGCGCAGCTCAGGCCCAAAGGCAGCCCCATCGACCTCCGGGCTGGTGGGCACAAATGTCTCGTCCTTCGCGGCGAGACTCTCTCGCGAAACTTCTCGCTCACAAGAGCGCGTGTCCGTCGCCTCTCAAGAGGCAATGGACACTACACCCATCCCGACGGCGCACCAAGCGCCTAAGGAGCGGCGAGGCTCCCTCGACCGCTTCAGAAAAGACAAATCCCGCGTTACAGGGCCTGGAAAGGGCTCTGTAATCTAAGGCAATACTTCCTTTTTTAGTACACACAGCACCAATTTATTTCATTATGGATACACAAATCATTCAATGGAACGTCAGAGGCCTTCTTAGGAACCTCGACGATGTCCAAGAACTTCTTTACCAACACAATCCAAAAGTGCTGTGTGTACAGGAAACGCACTTAAAATCGAAACCTACAAATTTTCTCCGACAGTATGTTACGTTTCGTAAAGATCGCGATGATGCTCTCGCATCATCAGGCGGTGTTGCCATTATAATTCACAAAAGCATAGCATGTCAACATTTGCAGCTACAAACGCCCCTCGAAGCAGTGGCAGTTCGACTTGTTCTTCTGAACAAACTCATCACCATTTGCTCCCTTTACATTCCCCCACATTACCACTTACACAAACATGAATTTCAGTCCCTTATAGACGAATTGCCAGAACCTTATCTTGTTCTTGGCGATTTCAATGCGCACAGCAGTCTGTGGGGCGACTCTCGTATCGATGCGCGAGGTCGCCTTGTTGAAGAATTTCTTTTCTCGTCTGGTGCGTGCCTCCTGAATAAGAAGGAACCTACATTTTACTGTATTGCAAACAGAACCTTCTCTTCTATTGACCTTAGCATAGCTTCCCCGTGTCTATTTCCTGAACTTGAATGGGAAGTTACCAAAAATCCGTACGGGAGCGATCACTTCCCAATACTACTGAGAACAACCACAGAAAATAAGTCTCCACCACAAGCCCCTCGATGGAAGGTTGATACAGCAGATTGGGAGAAATTTCAAACTCTTACTAGCAATATCTCCTGGGCTGACATGTCTTCGTTAGGAATTGATGCTGCTGTAGAGTATTTCACTGCCTTCGTAATTGATGCCGCTTCTAAATGCATATCCGAAATAAGTGGTGTGGCATGCAAACGCCGTGTCCCATGGTGGAACGACGAATGTAGAAACGCTCGTAGGAAACAGAACAAAGCGTGGGGTTTGCTACGTGATTCACCTACTGCGGAGAATCTTATCAACTTTAAGAAGATAAAGTCACAAGGCAGGAGAACGCGCCGACAGGCCAGAAGAGAGAGTTGGCAGAAGTTTTTATCAGGTATACACTCGTACACAGATGAGGCCGAAGTATGGAACAGGGTTAACAAGGTGAGAGGACGCCAAACATATTCACTCCCTTTGGTAAATACACAGGGCGACTGCTTGGAAGACCAAGCGAACCACCTGGGTGCACATTTTGAACATGTGTCGAGTTCATCGCACTATTCTCCGGAATTCACAAAATACAAAGCAGCAATAGAAAAACAAAAACTAGACCGAAAGAGCACCGGGAACGAGCCATATAATTTACCTTTCTCTTTAGCAGAGCTTCATGCATCACTCGCCTGTTGCAACCAATCTGCCCCAGGCTCTGACCGCATATTATATGAAATGTTGAAGAACCTACCCTCTGAAACGAAGAAAACCCTTGTCTGTCTGTATAACTCTATATGGACCTCCGGCGAGATCCCCTCTGCCTGGAAAGAGGCCATAGTGATCCCTATCCTGAAGCAGGGGAAGGATCCATCCTCTGTATCGAGTTATCGGCCCATAGCGCTAACAAGCTGTCTCTGCAAAGTCTTTGAAAAAATGATAAACCGTCGCCTATTACATTTCCTAGAATCAAACAGACTGCTTGATCCATACCAGTGTGGTTTTCGCGAGCGTCGATCCACCACTGACCACTTGATACGTATTGAGGCGCAGATACGCGAAGCTTTTGTTCACAAACAGTTCTTCTTGTCTGTATTTTTAGACATAGAAAAGGCCTACGACACCACATGGCGGTTTGGCATACTGAGAGACCTCTCCCACTTTGGTATACGTGGTAATATGTTAAATGTGATTGAGAGTTATCTGCTGAATCGCACATTCCGTGTTCGAGTTGGCAATGTTTTATCACGACCTTTTGTGCAGGAAACTGGTGTACCCCAAGGAGGCGTGCTCAGTTGCACACTCTTTATCGTCAAAATGAACACGCTTCGTGCTTCTTTACCACCAGCTATCTTTTATTCCATCTACGTGGACGACGTACAGATAGGCTTCAAGTCCTGTAACCTCGCAGTGTGCGAGAGACAGGTACAGCAGGGGCTCAACAAAGTGTCTAAGTGGGCAGAGGAAAACGGGTTCAAAGTAAACCCCCACAAAAGTTATTGTGTTCTTTTCACCAGGAAGAAAGGTCTTGTTGCAGATCCAACTATCGAAATGTATGAACAACAAATACCTGTGAACAAAGAACACAAATTTTTAGGCATCATACTTGACTCTAAGCTTACTTTCATTAGCCACATAAAACATCTAAAGGTGAAATGCCTAAAAACAATGAACTTACTGAAAAT
The DNA here is from genome assembly GCF_013339745.2 of Dermacentor silvarum. Classification (NCBI taxonomy): domain Eukaryota; kingdom Metazoa; phylum Arthropoda; class Arachnida; order Ixodida; family Ixodidae; genus Dermacentor; species Dermacentor silvarum. The sequence goes on along the minus strand of NC_051154.1, from coordinate 393,381,251 downwards.
TTTATCTCGCACATCCTGGGGCACCGACAGGAAGTGTTTAATGAACCTTCACAAGAGCCTCATTCGGTCACGATTGGACTATGGTGCCGTAGTATATCACTCTGCCGCCCCGAGCGCGCTAAAAATGCTAGACCCCGTCCACCATCTAGGTATCCGCCTGGCCACTGGCGCATTCAGAACAAGCCCCGTTGAAAGTTTATACGTAGAATCCAATGAGTGGTCACTCCATTTCCAGAGAACATACATCAGTTTCACCTATTTTCTCAAAGTACTCTCCGATCGTGAACATCCTTGTTCTACAACCCTTAATGATTTGAAGTGTGCAACGCTTTTCTATAATCGACCCTCTATGAGGCGGCCTTTCTCATTGCGTGTAAGAGAACTTAGCGAAGAGATGGATATCCCACTTCTAGAACATCGCCTAATGCCTCCAGCTAAGCTTTCACCGCCCTGGGAGTGGCAGGTGATAGAATGTGATCTATCCTTTGTAGAGGTCACAAAGCACGCTCCCGAGCTCGAAATTGCAATGCATTCCCGCGAACTTCAATCGAAGTACTCGTGCTCGGAATTCTATACCGACGCATCCAAGTCCCATGCTGGCGTATCTTATGCAGCTGTTGGCCCCTCCTTTTCTAAATCTGATGTATTGAACCCCCTAACAAGTATCTTCACAGCAGAAGCATACGCAGTACTGTCTGCGGTGAAACATATCAAGAAATTAAAACTAGAAAAAGCAATAATATTCACAGACTCGTTAAGTCTTGTAAAAGCACTAACATCTTTACAAAAGCATAAAAATCCTGTTTTTATTGAGCTTTACTCACTCTTGTGCAACATTTACCAGTCTCATAGACATGTAATAATATGCTGGGTGCCTGGCCATAGAGGCATCGAGGGCAATGTGCTCGCAGACCAGTTGGCCAAATCAACTACATCACAAGCTATTAATCCTGCTGCTGCTATTCCCTCCACAGATCTGAAGCCTTTTTTGCGAAGGAAACTGCGAGGCCACTGGCAGCGTCTGTGGGACGCTGAAACAACTAATAAGCTCCACTTGATTAAGCCACAGTTAGGTTTCTGGCCCTGTACAACTAAAACACGACGTACTGATGTCCTATTCTGTCGTCTCAGAATAGGACACACATATGGTACTCACAATTTTCTATTGAATGGAAATGATCCTCCAACATGTGGTAGATGTGGCGACAGGCTCACCGTCCTCCACGTCCTCTTGGAGTGTCGGGAAGCCGAAAGAGAAAGAAAGAAACATTTTCCTCTCGCATATCGCTATTGTGTTCCTCTGCATCCCGCTATGTTTCTCGGTAAAGAACCACTTTTCAGCACCAACGCAGTCCTTGCTTTCTTGAAAGATGTTGTGCTACATGTTACTAGCCCAATAAGTTCGTAGTGCATCCTCTCTCTAGAGGATGTTGCTGCGATAGTTTTTTAACTGCACATGCCTCCAGGCCCTTGTGTTTCAAGGGCTCTGTTTAGGCACTTGTGCCTCTGGCCAATTCTTGTATCTTTAATTATTTGTAACTCGTATCATTCTTTCGCAATGCATAGCTCATGTCCATAGTACACATAATCACTCATTGCATAATCTTATTACTTATAGATTTTACGCACTTTACAGCGACTGATTTTAGGCCCCTTTACAGCCATGCCACATCTAATGTTCATATAATTCCCTATTCATCTACCACTAAGAAGCCATTACCATCGTCTTGGCGCGAACTAATACTGTCATGGCGCTCTTTGGCCATACCTGGCCCTTGCGCCACTAAACACCAACAATCATCATCATCAACGTATGAAATTGTCAAACTTCACCACGACGTCAAACAGAAAGGCCACGAAATTATTTTCCAATGGCTACCTGGCCATTGCGGCATCAGTGGAAACGATCTCGCTGACAAAGCTGCCCGATAGTCACATCAAGAACAACACAGCGTTCCCATTCCTCTTTCCAGGACAGACGCTGGAAGGCAGCTTCGTCACTTGGCACGCAAGCTCTAACATAGTGGAACACCCCAAATATAAGGCGCACCAGGCTACACGAACTGAACCCTTCGCTCCAACTGCGACCTCCACCCGGAATTCACCGACGTGAGGCATCGCTTCTATACCGGCTGTGGTTGGGAGTGGCTTTCACGAAGGCGTACTGTGCTTTGATTGGAATGACCGAAAGTGCCACGTGCGACGTCTGCGGCAGCGAAGAGAACATAGAACATTTAGTGTGTCACTGCGATCAATTTCAGTCGGAAACACAAACTTTATCGAACGCATTGCGACGACTTGACGATCGACCGTTGTCCATATAGGTGCTCCTCGAAGACCGTCCGTATCGCTCGTCAGCCCACAAGCTGTGAAGGCACTGTTGTCTTACTTGAGGACGACCAGCCTATGTGAACGCCTTTGAATTTGCTCAGGCCCTCCGCGTGCGTGCGCGAGCTCACCGTGTCCTTCCTCCCCCCCTCCTCTCTCTACCTCATCTTTCTATTCCCTCTTTCCCGTCCCCCAGAGTAGGGTAGCCAACCAGACGCATTTGTGGTTAACATCCCTGCCTTCTCTTTCTCTCCTCCTCCCTCCCCATAAAAGGAAATTTATCCATAATTGCGAAGAGTAGTTCTCCCTCTAGAAAGGAATGGTCAGTGCCCCTTGCAGTGGACACCTAATTTTGTACCCTTCTTTATCAAGAACCGCTTTTAGGGGGAGCGTGAAACACAACCTCCGATATCACAATTATGCTTCCTGGGGTACGGTCAGTGATCCTACATATTGAGTCAGCTGTTTGTCACTGCTACATGTCGGAGTGGAACTGCTTTCAACTGCGTTGTTGGCTTCATTTTAAACCTGAGACAATACGTTATATATATATATATATATATATATATATATATACACATATATATATAATGCGCACGATTAAATTTTTCTCGTTGTAATCATCGTTTAAGAAATGATGGCACGAATGAATAAGTCGTGTTTTTTATAAACACGACAGCATCGGTGAGGAGCGAGAGGCATCAAAGAAATCGGGAAGCTAAAATTGTTTCAACAACAATGAGGGTCACATTCGATGGTCAGCGGGGATAGACAACTCTTCCAATTGTGAAAGGCACGGTTCTCACAATACGCGGCTTATTCTATTACACTAGTTACGAATGCATGATATTTTTATAGTTCATTAAATTCTGAACATCCTTACCACCTTATTGAACACCTAATATACAAAATGACTAACACTACCATTGTCTATCTCTCTATATATCAATATATATATATATATATATATATATATATATATATTAGTTTGCAGTGGTTCCGCCCGATTTCGTGGAAGTGCTGTGCTGATAATCCCTAACACATTTTGTGATTGGACGTTCCGCTGTGCGTGATTTCCACATTGCAACCAAGCACACCTATATCATAACATTTTGTGTTCGCGGTGAAATTGATGAAAGGCGGAAATAGAGGTACAAGAAAACAGGCTGCTCGGTAGCATATTACGGAGGAAAGATGAGCTGCAATGGTAGATGGAGTCGTAAAAGAAAAGTTCTATTGACGTGTAAATTTTAATATTTTATAGCACGTTAATTTTTACTACCGTCACATTTTTATGAGTGAATTTTTTTTCTCTGATGCTAACGTTTCCTTGACAAATCTTGTTTATCAAACGAGCGCTGTTTTACGCAGTGAAGTATGAGAAAAACCTACTCTAAGTAGTTATACGAGGCGGTCTGTCGGTAACGGCGCTGAAATGCAAAAGAAACAGCCACCGGTCAGATTGTTGCATCGGCCGAAGGCAAAATATGCTATGCAAATAAAACCTGACCTCACATGGTTTTGTTGTCAAGTTTTCTCTTAACTGTTTCTTCTTGACAAGATTGATGGGCATATCTTCTCTTTTTCTGAAAGCCACACAGCTACCAATTTTCGAAGAACCCAGAGTTGCTCGAAGAAACATCATGCCTGCACCAGGCGTTGGGCAGTGCGCTCAACGCGTTGGGAGTAACAATAAGTTGAATTCGGGGCTAGCTCGCCCGTTCACTTTAAAGACACAACAATGCCACCATCATTCCGTATGAAGTTCTCACGGCTTGTTGGCCCTCATATGATCATGAGGAGTCAGCAGTATTTTGTGTCAATAACAAAGTAGCAGCACCCATCACATTCTGGAAATCGGGGAAGCCTGGCTTGGATATCGGCCACACAGCAAAGCAGCAAAGGATCTCATCACCTCACCCAAGTTCCCCTCCAGGTTCCTTTCATTTCCCCAGAATGTGAAGAGCCTCTGACAGCTCTTTAAAGACACGGCGAAAGGAAACTATGGTTGTGCTTCTACAATAAAGGAAAATTCCCGCTGAAACTCCACTGGAGTTGTCCAAGTATACGTAAGCATTGTGCCACTTGCACATCTCCACACAGTGCAAAGTCATTATCGATATTATTAAACTCGATCCGACCCACAGAAACACTAATCAAGCTTTATCGGGCGTTGTCAACCTTATCGGACTACATCCGATCCTTATGAACCCTTGTCGGTTATCAACCTAATCGAACTCGATCCGAACCTTATCAATCGTTATCCGTCGTTATCAAACTGTGAAAGTGGATATCCAGCGAAGCTGCTGCAAAACCATCACCAAGACTGTTGAGGGGGGGGGGGGGTATGCAATGCTTCGTTGATGGTTCGGACGTTTGTTAAGAGCTTATTCTTTATTGAAACGTGTGCTGTTCTGTGTGTTGTACGGGTGGTTTTATTGAATATATGCACTGTTCTATTCATTTTGCTGAGCGGTTGTAGCCTCAGCCTTAGGGGGTATGAGCCATTGCATGTTTTGCATGCTTATGGGGTATGAACATTTCTTACGAGGGCATGAGCCATTTCATTCGTCTTACGTGACGGATGGACAGGTTTCTCGTTGGGTAGGTACAGAAATGCTCACGCATTCAAAAATTTCGCATCCCTACGCGCTCGTCCTAAAAATGGCGATGCCGCCACGTGGTTTATACTTGAACCAGCTTCCCTCTGACGAACTGGCGATTATTGGCTTTTGAGACACTAAAAAAAACCGGAACTGGCCTTTATGAATGCCTGTACAAACTATAAAAGACTTGGGATATTTTGCGAAAACACATATTTGTTAATAGTTAGTGAGGAGAGAGAGAAACATGCTTTAATGACATGCTCGAGTAAAGCAATGAGTGCGAATTATTCTTCGATGCGATTACGTCACTAATTCTCTCACTCTGGCTGTCAGAATAACTGAATATGTCAATATCTTTTAATATATGGGGGGAGGTGTATGAAACTTACCTATTCCATTAAACACTCAATATATTTTTACCATAGATCGGACGCCTCTCAGAAATCCAGCAGACTACATCTCGCGAAGAATGTCGTCGGTACTACGATGAGGAATAAATCAATGAACCTTGAAGTCAAATTCCTGACTTCAAGTTGGCATAACTTTTTAGAACTCTTTAGTGACATTTGTTTCAGAACTCAATTATAGCTCTCCCCCTCTTCGAGCAATTCACTTCAACAATTGTAATTCCGCTTTTGGATATACGCAAGCTTTAATATCACACCTGATTTTAAAAAAACGTCGGGTTTTGTATTCTGCACCGTGAACAAGCGTTGTTTTTAAATACCATGACACCATCCACAAAAATACTGCTGTTGACATTCTCAGCTCTGACATTATAGCAAAAGAATGCCAGGGCCGTGTTCAGCTTAAGCACACATCGCATCACCTATGGAAAGACTTCTAAAACGTGGGTAAAGTGGCAATTTTGGCAACCTCGGTGTAACACGGCCAATTTTGTTCCACACGCTACACCACGCGTGTGTAGCGTGTGTACACACCACGCGTGTTTTAGCGTGTGTAGCGTGTTCCACAGGTGGTTTTAGCGTGTGTAGCGTGTGGAACACGCTACACACGCTAAAACGAGAGAGCTCTGCAAACACATTTGTTTGCACTTTGCGAATTTAGGCAGTGTTATGATCATCCATGCAGGAGCGCCGGTTCTGGGCGGAGCTACGTGCCGCTTGCTCAGCGCCCGTTTCAAATCACTCGAAAGGGGGGAGGGGGCTTGCACGGGAAGGGGTGGCTGCTATGGATTTTCCTGTATTTCGAAAAGCTATAAAAGTAATATGTATGTAATGTATAGAAGTATAAAGCCACTTCCAGCAGCGAGACGAGATAAAGTCGTCATGATTTCCAGCAGAGCAATAGGAGTGTGATGTGAATAAGAAAAGGACACAGTGCACTTTTCACTTTAGTAAGCAAAGTAATCACATATTAGTGTTACGCACCTTTCAACCTTATGTCCTTGTCAAGCGGGCAAGTTAAGTGCACTTACGGAGAGTGTCACTCGGTTTAAGTGCACTGTGCCAAATCTAAACGGCGCAAGTGAAGTGTCTCTCGCAGAAGAGTGCACACCGGTCGGAGTGCGTTCACGAAACGCACTTCGCTGGCCGAGTGCGTAGCCTCGCCGCCAGCGGTTTGAATGGTGCAGAATGTAATGCATAAAAAGGCCACAGAAGTTCGTTTTAGTTGTTGAACAGATAAACACAAAATAATTTGTGTTTAGCAAGAAGCGAAAGAGCACAACAACGAACGAAACTATCGTATACGCAACCAACGGCCCGAGCGTGATGCGGCACTACGGCGTCGCCATTTTCATTCAGTTCGTGTTTGTTTTGGCCGAACACGTGCGACAGGCGACACGTGCTAACCACGCCGGTCGCGTTTTCAAACTTGTGCGTGGCGTTCGCGGTGTCGTCGCATCTGTTCACTGCAAACACGCCGTGTTGCCGCCGCTTCGCGTTACCGCATCTGCAAGCTTCTGCCACGCGTGCCGCAGACACTGATCTCCTCTGGCAGCAGATATGGCAGCCGAGAATGAGGAGGGCTGCCTAAGCAAAGAGAGGGCAACTTGGACCTATGAGGAGACGTGTGCCCTGACGAATATATTGGAGGACGTCTTGCCAGACCTGCGTGGCGCCAAAAGAAACCTCAAGGTTTATATGACTATCGCTGAACGGATCCGTGCAGTGGGCGTCCGCAAAAGCATCAAGGAAGTGAAGAAAAAAGCAGAATGTGGGCAACAAGTACAGGTAAAAGCCGATTTCTATTCTACTTGACAGCCTCTTTGTGTATCTATTTACCTGTGGCAGCTGGATTAGTTCGTGTATTCGTCGTGTCTTATTTTGTCGGATTCTTTTGTTGGCCTTTGTGTTTGTCCCGTAGCGGCACGTCGACCACTAGAAGAAGGCATTGTGAACAGCCCCGAATTAATTTCGAGCACCGGGGGTTCGCTAACGTGCAATGACGTTGCACAGCGCTCGCACGTTTTTCATTTCGCCATATGAATGCTGCCGGAACTGGCGGGATTCGATTCTGTGCCGAAAGCCGAAGCCACCGCGGCGGGTCAAAAATACTTTGCTGTCGCAGCAGTTACGCCACAGAATTAACATTTTGGGACTGCTTTATTTCACTGTAACGAAAAAGAAAGTATTCTCGTGGTTTGGCATTGCTGGAAACAGTGCACCAACCTGTGGCGTCAATTTTTCTTCCATTTCAGGCTACTGACTAAGACTGGGACCAACACTGGGTCTGGGGCAATACCGTAGAAGGTTTATTGGGACCTCAACCGTTTTCTTGGCTCCCTTCCAGCGAATGATGCCAGCCTGATGGAAGAAAGTGGCTGTAGTGCCATTGATGGTGCCTCTCCAGAGGAGGTATGCACCGTTACAGCATGCAGCAGTAACCGATGCATCTGGCCGCCACTTGAGTTGATATAGTACGGTACACTGGCTGTGAAATTCACATTATGTGCAACATGTAGTTTGTGGGCTCAAAATTCTGGTTTTGCCAACTTGGTTGATGCTATTATGCATGTTTGAAAACAGTATAAAAATCAATGGACTAGGAACACTGAGTAAAAGTACAAATACTAAATTTATTGTCAGAGACGTAGCAGAAGCCATGAGCGCTTATTTTATTCGGAGGTGTTACAATCACTTTTTATTATTTTTTCAGCTCTTCAATGGCATGGTGCACGGCGGAGTGGGCGAGTTACAGGAACTTCGAACAGATTCGCGGCTTCCTGAAGCAAGCTTAGCATCTTGTGAGGCGCAAGCCTCCCTACTGGAGTCCGCTGCTTCAATAGTGCCTGCAGCCCCAACAACAACAGCTGCGGAGAAGAAAAGGCTGGCTGCTCCCGCAAAGCTTCTGGCACAATTGCTAGATGAGCAACGTCAACTTCGCTACTCAATGGAGCGCCACAAAAGCGAACATCTCGCTATGCAGAGGAAGCGCCTCGAAATTATGAAGCGCAGCGAAATTCGCGCTGACAAGCTCTGGATATCCTGCCCAAGATGTACAAAGATAAATAAATGATGCCTGACACGATGTGTGTCCTTGCTGTCTTGTTTTATTTACCGGACAAGTCAAACGTCAATTTCAAGTATTCCAGTGAGAGATAAAGACAGCATGTCTTTTTGGGCTTGTTGGTTGATAGTTTGAAAAGCAAGCTGCAACGCAGGAGAGAACGATACAGCAGAACGCAGACACACAACACGAGCGCTCTTGCTGCGTGTCGTCGTTTTGTTGTCCTGTCCTCTGCTGCGCTACAGTTCGCTGTTCACAAAGACACAGCTCTGCTCTTGTTGACATCCTCGTATGCTTCTTTTCTGTCCCTGCCTTGTGCTGCGCTTTATTCTTCTGAAGTCATTTCACACCAACACACCAAAACTCCATCAATGGCCGCGCACTTCAGGCTGACGTCAAGAGCCGGATGGTCACCTGAAAACAGGATACCACAGCGATACACAGCTGCAAACATCCTATGTGTTTGCTCCATGGTACTTTGTTTTGCTTGTAAGTGAAGTTACGACGAGGAGAGTGCCAAAGTCTGGTGCCTACTGTGAGCGGTGGGTGTGTTCCTCGTCAGTCGTGCTGAAGTGATGAGCAAAACCATTCTCAGGATAAAAGAGAAAAGCGTGCGCAGACGGGACTAATCTACGAGTTTTTCAACAGAAAAGATTTGCAAAAGCAACGTCCCACGCAAAGATTCCTTGCTGCCAGCTCAGCACGCAAACGATCGACCATTGCAAGTAGTGTGATAAGATAGCCGAGCGTCTAGCACCGTCGATTGAATGCTTTCCGCCATTGCTAACAATCGGTGACTAACACGCGCTGCTTGAGTGAATGTCATTGGATTAATAGCGGTCAGGCGTATGGTAGCAGTGTCTGTTTCGTTAATGTCAGCCCCGTACCAATATAAAATAACGACTGTTAAACTGGTGTCCTTACAAGGAAACTTGTCATGAATTCACGTCGCTGTGTGGCTGTGTTCCCCTGTCGACAGGGGAACAGCGCAAAAAACACGAAAGACAAAAAGGGAGACACACACCAGCGCTGTTCTCTTATTCGCATTACCAAATAAAATAAACAATGCAACCACATGAATGTGCTTTTGCGGGCAAGCTGCTAACAGTGGCTGTCAATTTCGCGTTGACTACTGCTATTTCATCAACATTGGCTATGACATGACTGCAATTAGCAGTGCAGACTGCTAACGCCTTTCAAGCGTGCTCCTAAAGTGAGCACGATGTGTTCAGGACCTTATGAGAATTGAGTTCGATTAAAAGGAATACGCCATAAAATGAACTGCGTATTTATGTGAGAGGTCATGGGATGGATGGTTGCCTGTTGTCAACCCACCAGCCAAATTTTGATAGCCCTGACAATGGCTGTTTTTTTTTGTTAATAAGAAGTCGTTATACATCATCGAGTGGCTCAACGCCAGACAGCTCGCAGTCGTAGTCGCTTTCTTCAGGGTCATCTTCACCCAGTTGTATGACGATGGTTTTAATCTGCTCCATCACGTGCTGAAGTACCTTCGTCCAGTCTTCCGCCGTTACGTGCTTGATTTTCACCCTCACGATGGCTTCGACTGTGGACAGCTTGAAGTCTCTTCAGTCGCAGCGGAAATCGACTGCTGCGCTTCAGTCATCTGGGCGGAGCCTCTCCTGACTTCCAAAGTTGTACCGGACTAAAGCATTGGACATAAAAAAACCACAATGACCCTGACAAGAATGCCTGCTTTGCATCACTCTGGTTGCTATTGCGCTCATTCATGGCACGTGCTGGGCTTTCTTCCCAAATGAGTTGCTAGGGCCTGCCTCACCTCTTGCCCTCCCCCACTGTACTCTTCGGTGTTACGTGATGGCTGTGCATATATGTCCAATGCACGTGCCTCACTTTCCCGCTGGAGCTCTACACTGTCTTTCATTGCCTCACAGATATTGTAAAGAACACAGGTAGCTCAAATAGCCAGTTTGGCCTTCTTCAGCTTGCACTTCATCCTTTTCATCACGAAGCGAAAGCGTGCCTTTAGCCTCCCTAAGCCATTCTCGACAATCCTCCTAGTCTTTGAAAGGTTGTAATTGAACACTCCTTCACTGCTTCCAGGCTGAGCATTTGGAAATGGCTTTTGCCGGTTCGGTGACAAGGGGAATGCCTGATCCCACAGAATAATGGGCGGAACGTTGGTGCCCTCTATCCTTGCCATGGGAGAGCTGAAGGTCAACATTCTCGATCAGCGTATGCAGCTTAGATCGGTCATACACGCTGGCATCATGGCACCTTCCGGGACTTCCAACGTTAATATACCGGAAATGATATTTGTGGTCCACTACTGCCAGGAGCTGTACCTTGTTGGGAAAGCAAATGTGGGTTCATCAGCAACTACTATGAAGATACGCATGCAATAAGTCATCACCACAGTTCTCTAGAGCACTGAAATGACTCGCTGTTGCATTCAGGAATTGCAATTTTTTGGCAGACACTCAGTATACCCAGTCAAAAAATCCGTCAAAGCGTTCTTGTCGGAACGACAGCATTCTTGTCGGCAACGACAAGATTCTTGTTTGCAACGACAGAATTCCTGTTTGCTGCCTTCCGACACCGACAGCAATGCTGTTTGCAACGACAGCATGTCTGTTTGCAGCCTTCCGACAACGACAGCAATGCTGTTTGCAACGACAGCATGCCTGTTTGCTGCCTTCCGACACCGACAGCAATGCTGTTTGCAACGACAGCATGTCTGTTTGCTGCCTTCCGACATCGACAGCAACGCTGTTTGCAACGACAGCAAGCCTGTTTGCTGCCTTCCGACATCGACATCAATGCTGTTTGCTGCCTTCCGACACCGACAGCAATGCTGTTTGCAACGACAGCATGTCTGTTTGCAGCCTTCCGACACCGACAGCAATGCTGTTTGCAACGACAGCATGCCTGTTTGCTGCCTTCCGACACCGACAGCAATGCTGTTTGCTGCCTTCCGACACCGACAGCAATGCTGTTTGCAACGACAGCATTCCTGTTTGCTGCCTTCCGACACCGACAGCAATGCTGTTTGCAACGACAGCATTCCTGTTTGCTGCCTTCCGACATCGACAGCAATGCTGTTTACAACGACAGCAAGCCTGTTTGCTGCCTTACAACACCGACAGCAATTCTGTGTGCACGATTGACTAGCAGATCGACACTAACGACGGAGCGCCAATATGGCGCCCGCGATTAGATGGGCACTGCGAAATGCGTCGCGGCATCGACGCATGTTAGCTAATGCACGCATTTATGAAGGCACGAGGCGACACCAAACCACAGGTATTCGATAAAGTGTATCTTCATGAAAGATCGATGCAAGTAGATTGGTATGGTGAGCCATCAATGAAGAAGGAAAGACGTCGCGATGAGTTGCCAAGGAAGCCCTCCTAATAGAAGCAATAATGACTCCGGCATTATTTGTAAACGCTGAAAACAGTCGTCCACGCGTGTGAGCTGCGTGAAGACAAGAGCGAGTCTACGGGTGCATGCGCACATGAGCAAAGTTGCCTTCTCAGTTGGCCTGCATGCCGGCGTATTTCAGAAGATTTGAGCTACGCGCGCGGCAACTATATGCGAGCACCGGTAAAGAGCGCTGCTTACGCTCCGCGCCGCTATAAGACTTCACGCTCTGAGATACTGCAGGGAACTGCGTAGATTTCGCATGTGATAAGCGCGTCTTGCCGAGACGCGAGCGACGCGCAATCAACTCGGCTGCAAAACGACGCAGAGGCCAAGTAGACACGCCAATTTTAGCTTGGACACGCTATCACGCTCCGCTCAGTCTGCTTTGTAGCGGAGCGAGGGATGCGGTCTTCGTTCCGCTGCCGGTATGAGCGTCGTGCGCAAGCGCAATTATATCGTCCCCGCTAAGCGGTTGTGTGGCATTTGCTTGCATATGCCGGTCTGAGCGGGGCGGACAGCAAGCGCTCAGCTAAAACAGCTGATCGTATGCGCGCTCGATGTTATCGGAAGCGTATCAATGTTTCGTTCGGTGCAAGTCGATCACCGCAGGGAGATTGTATTATGTTTAACTTTGACTTCGTGCGTAGCTGTCGTGCCCACTCTGCGTGTACGGTGGCAGCGCATTCAAGCTATTTTACACATATCTTTTTCGTATATGGATATTCCCCCTCTTGTAAGAATGAATACAAATTTAATTTCAATTTTTGTCATATAATAAATCAATAACTTTATTGGTGCCCCATAGGTTAATTACACCAGGGTCTCAATGTAAAAGACTGCAACACGTAGAATCAGCTGTAGAAAGCATCACACAACTGTAGCATAGCCACGGCACGCGGGCCGGAGCAGTTACGAGGCTCAGCCAGCTCGAACATACAAAGCGTTTATTTGGGGGCGTAGGCTTGCTTTTGTCCCCGATGTTCTTTTTCGGGCCAAATCTACATCATGCAAAACGCTTAATTCCCTAAGTATAAATAATCTTAGAATAGAAATTTCGTCATCTGCAAAGACACTGGGAGTTGTGTTTCACGAGTATATGTCTTGGGAACACCACACAGACTACATAAGAAATAAACTGAGTAAAACCGTAGGTATCCTGCGAAAATGTCAGCGCATACTGCCAGTGCCACAAAAGCTTATGCTATATAACGCTCTTTTCTCTCCTCATTTGCGTTACTGCCATCTAGTTTGGGCTACCGGTACGAAGAACTCCTTGCACAACTTAATCACATTGCAAAAAAATGCCCTGCGTTGCATTGCAGGTTTGCCGTACACTGCGCACACGTCCGAATTATTTGCTAAGTTCAATGTTTTAAAAGTTACAACCCTATACGAATATCACCTCTTGACAGCTTTTAGGTCCGAATTAATTCAGAAAGGCAGCCACATTCGCACTTTAGCAAATTTAACTCTTAATCCCTCCTGGTGGGAGAGGATGTGGAAGCGAGGAGAAGAAAATGACACGTACTGCGCATGCGCAGAACTCGGTATGACGCAGACACAACAACAACACTGCCCAAACCAAATGTTTGCTGCTGGAACAGCATAGATTTATGCCATACATGTTCCTCGTTGATTACAGACATGAAAAAGATTGACCACATTGCACAAAAGCAAATGCATAGGAAAAAAGTGCTTGTAAAATGACAATGTCACTTCCTAGCACTGTGCACAATAGCCACCAAGTGAAGCACAGTGCTAAGACTTGCATGACTTAGTATTACAACCATACATACTTGCAGTAAACGTTCCCTTTGTGCTAGAGTGCAAGACACAGTTGACAGCACCATGAAAAAACAAACCGAAAAAATGCGTAGTGTACAGGAAGCGAACATTAAAATAACTGACTAACAGAAGTGAATTTGGATCGCTGCTACAGTCCCCTTTCTAACACTACAAACGCTTCTAATAGGAGTCAACCCTCTTGGTTTTCTGCCATGCATGCTCTAAGCAAGTCGTGGCTCACAAATGCATGTTACAAAAATGAAGCAGTACTATTTTCTTAATATTTATTTTTTAATATTCTCCCTCACTGTCATTTACACAGTATCCAGTCATGGCCTATTAAACTTTATACCACAAAAGCAGCAAAACTGACAAAAGGCATCTTGAATTTTTTTTTTTGAAGCAGCTGCTTTTGTCCACCAATGCAACAAAGCTATGCTGTCTTTGCCAAGGCCGAGAGCACAAGTGGCACGTGGTTAGCAACCAATGAGTAGAACAACCAGTAGACATAAAGCAAGAGCTAAGGCCACTTAACCCTTTCACACTGTTCCTTTCACACCGCGGTCAAACACCAGCTGCACATTCAACCCAAAGCAAGAACAAAACCTATACAAACTGCCACAGGGACACAGTGAAGAGAGCACTCACTGTCGGACAAGCAGTTTTCTTTTGAAACTTAGGAGGGCACCCTATCTGGACGGAGGGAACAGTTTTGAGAAAGCTAAGGCACAGATTGCGGCTCATTAAAGGTCCTAACAAGTTAGTACGACAACATTGCGATCACATCAAGCCCAGCACTTCAAGACACAACATAGAAGATTGAGCGATATAGGATAACAGCTGTACGCTAATCATGAGCAGCGTGCCACTCCCATGTACATTTGGGATACGAGCAGATAACCCAACGTCATTGGAAGCCGCTCAGGAACACTGGAGCCTCTCAGGAAGCTAGAACACCAGTGACCAAGCTAGACATCGCGGTACTGTCCCTTATCCTGCAATTGTGGATACAGAGCGGAACACGACTGCAGCGTCATGACCACAGTGGGAATGACGCCCTCGAAATCACTACCGCAACTCTATCCTAGAAGGGAGGGAAGTGTGTACAAGCAACGCACCACTGCTCCTCAGCTGGAGGAAGTTTCACCAGTGCAGCAGAAACGGGAAGCGACACCAACCCGAGTCAAGTTCAAAGAATCCTGTGAGGATCTGTGAAGTGTCAAATCCTTGAAAAACCACCAACTGATGCTTCAACTGAAGAACCGATGTATCTCTCTTAAGGGACAGTGAATACTATCATTCACAAACACCTGATGTTCCGCAATGTCAGTGCATACTGTATTTCAAGACAACTGGCAGTCTTTGATTGGCACAGTACACTGCAAACTAGCATAAAGCTTGAAGAATGTTGTGACAGGAAAGGCTTTGTGACAGGTTTATTTGCCAGGTCATCACCTATGACAAGATGTGTGACAAGATGTGTGACAAGATGGGTGCAGTGAGCAGCTGCTGGCAGTGAAAGTAATTAGTACCCGAAACAACATAAATGGCTAAGATATAACAGCACATGCCATCGGACATTTTTACATAGGAAGAGCACGTTTTTCATGGAACAGAGTACTCAGAACTGTGAAGACAATCGGTCCAACCTGGCACCTCAAACACTTGCACATTTGTGGGAGGGTACCAAATCATGATACGAAAAGCCTTTTCACATTTTGTGGAATATCATGAATTGGTCGTGCTTGTCCAAGAGCACATGTTTGAAAGCACCTCTTATACGTGTGCTCCAGCTCTTTCTTTGCAGACAACAGACAAGACGAAAGTTCCACTTGTGCTGAAGCATTCCGGTGGGCCTGATGCATGATGCACTGTTCAGCAATTTGAACAGGCACATGCTTGGCAGCTGTTACAAGCTTGAGTGCCTTACCAATGCCATCTTCAAATGGAAATGTTGAGGTACCCCAAAGAGGGATAAAACATCTTTGCGCACTTTGAAAGATGCAACAACTAATGCATGCTAAATGTCATTGCACTTTCTCCGTACAGCTTTGCAGTCTGCTGAACAAATGCTAAGAGCAACTTTTCAGCGGCACAGATTTGAGCTTCTGTGACAATATCTTTCAACAAAAAAAATACTGCTTGTGTAAGTAGCACAAAATGTGCCACGTATGCTCGAGGAAGTATGCATCATGACAGACAATACTAAAAAAAAGCCGAGAGCGCCATTCAGCAGCCTTCCAATATGACCGATCTGACAAGGGCTGTCCCGACCTTGACAAAATTATGGGTGGCCTTACTGAACGTAATCTTGCATCCACAATTAAACTTCAAGTGCCTGCCTATGTACCACGAAGAACCAGTACATGATAGCCGCAATTCTGTCACTTTCTTTGTCATGCCTTCCCAAACACAATGCATATAGTCAGGTGGCAGCCCTCAAACAAGATCAAGGCCTTACAACTTGATAAGAGTTGATGGTTCCTTGATGCCACAAACAGGTTCCTTAAGCTGAGCTGCTTGAACCATTCCTTTGAGCCCACCACTGTGTGTCCTGTCAGGTGCATTCTGGCTGTTGAAAGGGTACTTCATTGTGCCTGCAGGCAAAGCATCAATTGTACTAAACATCAGAATGATATCTGCATTTAGAATGTTCAGGTGGATACTGCAGTGAAAATATGCAAGATTTTAAAACACTTCCAGTAGTCAAACATTTCACAGATGGCCCTCATGCAAAATTGATGGCATCTCTAGACAGCACAGCACAAGTGGGGGAAAGGCGCCATGTTGCAATACTGCACCCACCACAAAGAGAAAGAACCTGCCTAGGACTGTCCAAGACCTGCAGTTTGCATGAGCCATGCAAAATATTCCTAACATTCCCCGGGTTCATCTTTTACCGCAACAAAAAGGGCAACGAAAGAGAAATTTCAGATACCAGCTAGAAACGAAGGACATATTTTTTTGCTTGCGCATATATGCCATAAAACAACCAGCATGAGCAGCATTTTATCACAGCCTATTTTGCCAGATTTTCTAGAAGTATAGCTACTGTTGAAGTAAAATATGATTGATTTACCTACATTATGCATTTTTAGGCAAGGAAGTGAACACTTGCTATTTTTTTCCATCTGTGATTCTGACAATTTCTTTGAAACTTACAGTTGCACGACATCCGGAACTACACTCAACTGAGGTGTGAATTACAATGTCAACATCAGTGCACTGTAATGTTTCGAGTGGCCCATGAGCATTGATTAAAATAATTTCAATTTTCAACAAACACAGTTACTCCAGTGCAAGTGGTGTTAAGGCTATTTCGCATGGCTCACAAATACCGCACGTCTTGGACAGCCCTAGTCAGGTTCTTTCAGCTTTGTGATGGGTACAGTCCTATATAATATGGTGCACGCAAGGTCTATAGTGGCATTGCCATGCAGTTTCTGTTAGACGAGCAGCTAAGAGGTCAGCATCTGTGATTTGGGCCAAATGCTACTTAGAAACCACACATCTGAATGGTTAAAGAAATGCAAACTGTCAAATTCCAAGAAGAATGGAAAACAAGTTAGTGAAATGCAGCTGCTGTGTGTACTGTATCCTGAATTCACATGTCTTTATCAACATCACTCACCTCATGGCGACACTAAAATCACTGTTTCCATTTTTTTCCCTTCCAACCATACAGCAGAAACTTTTCTTGCAAGTTTTTCAGCGATAGAAAAAATTGCACTAAAAAGTGATGTGCGATAATTAACTAGTGGTTCAAATAGTTTTGCTGGTTTTCAGCTTTGTATTGCTGTTTCCTAGATTCGGAAATACAGCGGTCGGCCAAACTGGAAAGTGCAAAAGCTAATTCTGCGCTTCTTCTACAGTATCAGCTGCTAGCTAGGGGAACTTTCTGCACAAATCTGAGTCGTTACATCCAGGCACACCACTTAACTATGATCATAGGCTGCTGTCTGCAGCCTATAGCTGAGCTGCAGACAGCAGCTCAGCTATAGGCTCGTGTTTGGCATTGGCTAGATGTCTGCCAATGCCAAACACGATATCATTAAGGTATTACATGTTTTGTCAGATTTGCTAAGCTATAGCTTGTGTTTGGCATTGGCTAGATGTCTGCCAAAGCCAAACACGATATCGTTAAGTATTACATGTTTTGTCAGATTTGCAACAAATTTTAAAAGAATTAAATGGCAGGCCACTGGAAGTGATGACATAATATTGCATCATGAAATAGTGTGGAAAGTATGCAGTCAATATAAAAATACATCAGGCAAGGTCAACCAAAACTGCTGATGCACCAAACAATTAAAACAAAAAGCAGTAAGTGGATAGCTTTAATTGTTAATCACTACAAACTTTCCTGTGTATGTAAAATCCAGTAAATAGGTTTGACAAGTTATTTGGTATTCTTCAAATCTGCAGCACATACACTAAAACACGGATCAGAGAAACATGAGACATAAAGCTTTTTTGACAGCCTGTGCTTTAGTGTGTGCACATCACATTCAAATAATACCAGGATGCATAAGCAAAGAGCCCACATTCCTTCTCTCATAGACTTGACAATAGCCATTACAATTAATGGCAAAATGCTGTTTGAGCTCACTTACCATCTATAAGCCTACCTTGCTCCAAGCACCAGCTGCATCCAAAGTACCCATTATACTGCTTCCTGTTTAGGATAGCTGCTCTTGCTGGGGCGTCAACACAACAGACAACAACGTGCACTGCTGACTGAACAGTTCTTCCAGTGTGTGACCACAACAGCTTTCCAACGCTGTTGATCTCTTCGACAAACTGCTTCAGGGAGAGCATTTGAATACCACACACCTGAAGCTAGCACATTTTGCCACAGAGTTAAAACTGGAAGTTCATTAATCATCACTTGAATTGGCCATATGGAGTTTTTGCTCGCATCAAACACGGGTGCTCCATCTGTGTTCATGGTCAAAGTGATGTCGCTACATATCATGTTCCTCTGCTTTCTAACACTGGTAGAGAATGCCATCCGTGATGTCAGCAAAAACACCTGACACATGAGGAGCAGATGCAATCTTCTGCAAATAAAAAAGCAAGGTACTGCCAACCTGTTTTAGCAGTACCAGAAGCTGCTGCTTAATGTTAAATATCGGAAAAAAACTTGCAGTAATAATTAAATGTTGCAGCTTCTCACTGCCACAAGAAGCACATTTGATGGTGTCTTCGTCTTTGGCATCATTTTATCTTCCCAGATATTGATGACAGGTCCGGCAGTATAGATGGATCCTCAGTGCTTTTCTGTTTTTTCACAGCCTCCTCACAGCATATGTAGTGCATGGCACAACTTTCTCCCCAAACATAGCATTTATTAAAGTGAGAAGTCCTTGTAGTTGTGCCCACGTAAGACCTGAAGTAACAACGTATGCCAGTATGAGTAGCATAGCCTGTGCCCTTGTTGTTTTCTGGTTTGGAAGGTACTCCTCCGAGAGCTTTGTGGAGCACATGTACTGCATGCTCACTTTCTTCACCACCATTCTCTGGTTCACTGTCTGCATCACCCTTGTGCCCTTCATCCATCCACTTCCGAACCATCATCACTCAACTGAAAGGCAGAACTGAATTCATCGCAACTGAAGTTCACTGTGCCTTCATACGCAGTGCCTATTTCACTTGCACCTTGGTTAGTGTCTTCTACGTCGCTGACATGTGCACTCGTGCTTGCTCAAGCATACATTTCTGAAGCAAGGTTGGAGTTGATGTGCCTAAGATTATCAGCTTCATTCTCGCTCGATTCAACACTACTGACATTCGTGGAAGGGCTGTTCAGGTTTTCCAGGTTCATCTGAAAGAGCAAACAAATAAGAAATTTTACCTTCTAGGGATACCAACGACAAAACAAGTGTCACATTCACAAGAAAAATACATAGGGCATAGGAAAGCAACGGTGAGATTACCACTCTTGCGCAAAGCCAGTTCACTGATTAATATGTAGCACAAAAAGGACTGTGTTGCTCTATATATATTGAATTTAATTATCGGTGCGACAGTGTATGTCACACGTGCTAACTTCACAATGGTGCAGGAAGGTGCACGTTTACCAACTCTGTCTCGGGTGATGAACAGGACCCTGATAAAATGTGCTCCCTAGGAAGTCGGCTATTATTCTGTCATTAGCCACCTCCGGCTGTGTCCTTTTGCAAATACCCTGCCTTGTACATAGAAGCAGCGTTGACACAAGGACGTATGTCAGCTTAGGTACCACTATTAGAGGGAACATGCACACGTGCGGCTGTTGTTCTGTAAAGTGCCATCTGCTGGCGCCCGCTCGGCATAGGCACAGAGTGCGGCTGAGGCAGTACGCTCCAAGCATTGTCTGCAATTACACCACCCAGTGATTGGTAGTAGCAGACGATACACGGAGCACAGAGCGCCAGTGGCTTTCTGCACCAAGCGGGTGCCAGGCACCAGCAGATGGCACCTCATGGAGCATTGGTCACATGCTCGATTGTTCCCTCTTAGAATGGTAGATCCTGTACGTTGCATTGTTCCAGGCTAAGATCGTTGCTGTTACACGTGAATGATTCAATTAATTTTATGGCACGTCCTTCCAAAATAAATCGCGTTACCATAAACCCTCCAAGATGCGTTACCAAAAAGCCCACATTGCAACCCTAGTGATCCTTGGTTGCAAGCAACGTTGGTTGTAACTGCACTCCGAAGAAACGTGCGCGTCACGATCGAGTGCTAGCATGAAACAATTCCCGCTTTCCCCGCGTCGTGACCGATCGATGCGGGAGGCCGCACTCAAGACTACGCGTTTCTTGACTCGGGAAGCACACCGGCGGCTTTGACGCGTCATAGTTTGCCCCTCACGCAGTAAGACTTGTAGCTGCTTTTTTGTTTTTCGCAGTATGAAATACTGACACGTACCTGACTTGCAGCTGTGGATGACCTTGGTCTTTTCAGCATGTACTCTCGAGTTTGCTGTGGCACTTGAACGTTCGAGTCCGGCTGCAGGTACTGCCTATAATGCTTCCTCTGATTTTGGGACATTGCGACGTTCGAAGCCAAAATTTTTCACTGGGGCGAACACTGCGGGGCAGTCCAATGTGACTATATGGACTATATTAATATTGTTACAGAGCGACGAAGAAGACGTTTGGTCATGACTTGAAGAAGACGACGCTCTGGACTTCGCGAGCTATGATCTTGTCAGCCGCTGCCATACTTGTAAATACAGTGTAAATATATTTCTTGCTTCTTTTCCCCGTAACATTTTTGGTGGAGTTTGCGGGCTCAAGGACAAGACGGATTTACGCAGCGGGCGCTCCTTGGCTGCATCTACCATGCCAGCTCAAGGCGAGGATGCTTCGGGCTCGTCGGCCCCCACGCCAACCGTCATTCTGGCACAACCGCGTGACCCCGGCTCCTTTTCCGGCACTGACAACACGGATGTTGAAGATTGGCTTCAACTTTATGAGCGGGTGAGCAAGAGCAACCACTGGAACCAGACCGCCATGCTGGCTTATTTGATATTCTATCTCGCGGGGACGGCACGCGTCTGGTTTCAGACCCATGAGGAAGAACTTACCACCTGGGACATTTGTAAACAGAAGCTCACGGATTTGTTTGGCAGGCCTGTTGGACGTCAGCGCGCCGCTCAAAAAGACCTCGCTTCGCGTGTCCAGACGTGCACCGAGTCCTACCTCACATACATTCAAGATGTGCTCGCTCTGTGCCGCAAGGTGGATCCGAGGATGTCCGAAGCTGATAAAGTGGCACATGTCATTAAGGGCATAGCAGATGATGCCTTTCACCTCCTTGTGTTTAAGGATTGTTCTACTGTACAAGCCATCCTTACCGAATGCCGGCGATTTGAAGAGGCCAAGAGCCGTCGCATTGCCCACCCATTTCCCCGCCTCCCCAACACGGCTGCTACGTCCACCTGCGAAGACCTCCGCAGTCTGCCTACGCCCAATCGCTCTGATGACATCGTCCACATCATCCGGCGTGAAATCGAAGCCGCATCTCCTATGCCAACCCCAACCCTTGGCTCCGACAATTGCCCGCCCACCGTTTCCCTGATCCAGACCGTCGTACGCCAGGAATTGGCCAACGTTGGCTTGACCAACGTCTGCTCCATTAATCGGCCTGACTACGTTTCGTCCACCTCTGCCATGCGCCCTCGAAACGTGAATGCCCCTCCGCGGTATCGCAACCCGGCTGACTGGCGCACTCCAGACGACAGGCCAATATGCTTCACTTGTGGCCGTATCGGTCATATTTCACGTCACTGCCGCTCTTCATGGAATTTGACCCCTTGGCCATATCTCCCATCCGACCGTCCTCCTCGTGCTACTTCTCGCTTCCCACCGCACACGCAACCAGTAACTCCTGGCGACACTTCTCGGCCCACCCGTTCTAGCCGCTCTCCTTCGCCACATCGCCGCTTCTCCCGCTCGCCCCCATCGCGTCGGTCACCGTCCCCAAGCTCCTTCCGGCGCACGCTTTCGGAAAACTAACGGGTGCAGCACCTAGAGGTGATGCTGCTATACCGACCCGACGCCAAAATCCTCTTCTGACCCTGCCCACACATCGGAACCTCATCAAAGTGAACGTGGATGGTGTACCTGTTACGGCTCTGATTGACACTGGCGCGCATGTGTCTGTGATGAGTGCTCAGCTTCGCCATCGTCTCAAGAAAGTCCTCACTCCTGCCCCGTCGCCTGTGCTCCGAGTCGCCGACGGGGGAACGCCGGCAGTTATTGGCATGTGTCCAGCTCGTGTGAGTGTCGCCGATCATCATACTTCTGTTTTATTCTATGTCCTCGAACACTGCCCTCACGACCTAATCCTGGGACTTGACTTTCTCTCAGCCCATTCCGCCTTGATAGACTGTTCTGCTGGTGTTGTGCAACTCGCTCTACCTGTTGCTATTGATCCCCTCGATAGTGATCCGATCCGGCTATGTTCCACAGAGCATATTCGCCTCCCTCACCTTGCCGTTTCCTACATAGGTGTTTCACCCGTTCCGCCCGTTCCAGACGGTGACTACATCGTAACCCCTAATCCGGATGTCCTGCTCTCGCATAACGTCGCATTTCCTCACACCGTCATTACCATTACGGAGAACACGCCCTGTCTTCCGCTAGTGAACTTTGGACTTTGTGCACAAGTTCTCCCGCGCGGCATATCACTTGCGCAAATCACGCCGGCCCGAGACTACCACATTTCGAGTTTAACTGCTGACGGCTCCTCGTGTGCACCTCTTGCTGTGCCTCCTGCCCCTTCAGACTTGAATGCCCTAACGAAAATGATTGCGCCCGACCTTCCGCCCCAGTGTGCCATTGAACTACGTTGCCTCCTTGCCTCGTACTGGGACTTAATCGACCTTGGAGACCGTCCTCTCGGGCAAACATCTGTTGTCAAACATCGCATTAACACCGGGGATGCGAGTCCAATCCATCGGCGACCCTACCACGTCTCTCCTACTGAGCGAGACATCATCCAACACGAAGTTGATAAGATGCTTTCTCGTAACATCATTGAACCTTCTTGCAGCCCATGGGCATCCCCTGTTGTACTAGTTAAGAAAAAGGACAACAGTTGGCGATTTTGCGTAGATTATCGGCACCTAAACAAGGTAACCAAGAAGGACGTCTATCCGCTACCACGCATTGACGATGCCCTGGATTGCCTCCATGGAGCACAATATTTTTCGTCCATAGACCTTCGCTCCGGGTACTGGCAAATTGCCGTCGATGACATGGACCGTGAGAAAACGGCTTTTATTACTCCCGACGGCCTTTATCAGTTCAAAGTGATGCCTTTCGGGTTATGAAATGCCCCGGCCACATTTGAACGAATGATGGACGCCCTCCTACACGGCTTCAAGTGGTCCATCTGCCTCTGTTACTTGAACGATGTGATCGTTTTTTCCCCGACTTTTGTGACGCACCTCGAACGACTATCGACGGTCCTATCTGTTTTTCGTCGGGCGGGGCTACAACTAAATTCGTCCAAATGCCACTTCGGTCGTCGTGAAATTTCTGTGCTCGGACATCTCGTCGATTCCTCTGGTGTACGTCCTGATCAAGATAAAATCCGGGCAGTGAAAGAATTTCCCGTGCCAACGTGCTCCAAGGACGTTCGCAGCTTCTTGGGCCTCTGCTCCTACTTTCGTCGGTTTGTCCGCAATTTTGCGGACGTTGCACGCCCTCTTACTGAGCTCCTCAAGAAAGACGCTGCCTTCATTTGGGGCCGTGAGCAAGCTGCTGCTTTCACTGAGCTGATTCGGCTGCTTACTTCCCCTCCCATTCTCGCTCACTTTGATGCATCAGCTCCAACAGAAGTCCGTACTGATGCCAGCGGCCACGGTATTGAAGCTATCCTGGCCCAGAAACAACAAGGACAAGAACGTGTTACTGCTTACGCCAGCCGTCTTCTTTCCCCTGCTGAGCGCAAATATTCTATCACTGAGCGCGAGTGTCTGGCTCTCGTTTGGGCAGTGGGAAAATTCCGCCCCTATTTGTACGGCCGGCAATTCACAGTCATCACTGACCACCACGCTCTGTGTTGGCTTTCTTCCCTGAAAGATCCTTCTGGGCGCCTTGGCCGCTGGGCTCTGCGCCTTCAAGAATACAACTACTCAGTTGTATACAAGACCGGCCGGTTACACCAAGATGCGGACTGCTTGTCGCGCCATTCTGTCGACCCACCTGACGTTTCTATGGCCGAAATTCCTGTCACCGTTCTCTCTTTGAGTGCTTTTGACAATATCGGAGCGGAACAACGGCGGGACGACTTCTTAAAAGACCTTATTCACCGGCTGACTTCAACGACGCCCGATCCTTCCCTTCGAATGTTTGAACTCCACGATGGCATATTGTACCGTTGTAACATGCGCCCTGACGGCCCTGACCGACTCTTAGTTGTCCCTTCGCATCTGCGCCGGACTGTACTCGCCCAGCTTCATGATGTGCCGACTTCCGGTCACCTTGGCGTGTCACGGACTTACGACCGCGTTCGTCGGCGCTTTTTTTGGCCTGGTCTTTACCGTGACGTCTGCCGTTACATCGCTGCGTGTGACCTTTGTCAACGACGAAAAAAGCCGACCACACTCCCTGCTGGCCGCCTTCAACCACTTGACGTGCCATCAGAACCATTCTTTCGCGTAGGCATTGATCTTTTAGGCCCCTTTCCTACGTCTGTTTCGGGAAATAAGTGGATTGCTGTCGCAACAGACTACGCCACCCGATACGCAATCACACGGGCTCTTCCGACAAGCTGTGCAACCGATGTCGCCGATTTCCTGCTAGAAAACGTCATCCTTCACCACGGTGCCCCTCGACAGCTCCTTACCGACCGAGGCCGCTGCTTTCTTTCTAAAGTTGTTAATGACATTCTACACTCGTGCGCGACTAAACACAAACTTGCTACTGCTTACCATCCACAAACGAATGGTCTCACCGAGCGTCTCAACCGGACCCTTACTGACATGCTGTCCATGTATGTCTCCGCTGACCATCGCGACTGGGACGTTGCATTACCATTCGTTACCTTTGCCTATAATTCTTCTCGCCACGATACCGCAGGCTTCTCTCCATTCTTCCTCTTGTTCGGCCGCGACCCTACGCTACCTTTCGACACCCTTCTTCCTGATAGCCTGCATTTCACATCAGAGTACGCCCGGGACGCCATACTCCAGGCACAAGAGGCACGCCATATTGCCCGACGTCGACTTGCGGACTCGCAGGAAAATCAGCGGCGCTTATATGACACCCGCCATCGTGACGCCCACTACACGCCGGGCGCCCTGGTTCTGCTTTGGTCTCCGTCGCGACGCGTTGGCCTCTCGGAGAAGTTGCTTTCACGCTACTCTGGCCCTTACCGCGTCTTGCGTCAAGTAACCGACGTCACCTACGAAATCGCCCCTCTTGACCCCACCGTGGCTCAGCCTCGTTCCGATGTAGTCCACGTGGCGCGTCTTAAGCCGTATCATTCGACCGCCTCCTAACCAGCACCGGGTCGGTGCTTCAGCCGCCGGGGGTCATGTTACAGAGCGACGACGAAGACGTTTGGTCATGACTTGAAGAAGACGACGCTCTGGACTTCGCGAGCTATGATCTTGTCAGCCGCTGCCATACTTGTAAACACAGTGTAAATATATTTCTTGCTTCTTTTCCCCGTAACAATATAAAGATGTAAGCAATACCTAGTCGCGATCACGTTAACTGCAAGCTTTTAGTAAGCTTTAGTAAGCTTGGCTTCGCCTCGCGTTAGTGATCAGAATCACGGTATTACTGACGAAATCACATAATGCTAGGCCAATGTCAAATTATAAGGGGTTAGATTATAAAGATTATTATGTCACTAAAAATGCGAAAAAAATGTTCTAATTTATTTGTTTGGCGTGATTACAGCCAAATGCCTCATACGCAAGGATGTTATTGTACATCGGTTGCCGTGAAAGCTTGTAAAGTTGCTGAAAGCCGTGAAAGCATTAAGAAAAATGACGAACTGATAAGTTGTTCATTTTAAATAACCTTATAAATAAAGGATTTAGAAAACTGACATGGAGTGCGGAGGCATACATATCAAGAAACAAGGAATGTATGCATGTACGATTGATTGATTTATTGATTGATTAAATGTTTTTGCTTATGGGATGGCAAAAGGGAAATGTGCTTTGTGTTTCTGTTTCTTAGTAAGTCTTATTTTGCTAGCATAAGATGCGATCTAAACAAGCTAGAGAAACACAACAGCGGAGAAGATGGTTTTCGGATACTGAAATAGAGAAAGATACTATATCTTAATTTTACTCATGCTTGCTCATCAATTTAGAAGCACACACACATGCCAGACAAGAAAATGGCTAGATGAATTTTTGTGCCATGTGAACTGATCCTACCATAGAGTCAACCATGATCGATGTCATTGCATATTTAGTGGCAATGCTACCATAATTTCGTGCGGCAGCACATTCCTGAAAGCGGCACGCACGATCTACACGTTCAGTAAACCGCGTCGCACCTATGCTATAATTACTCGGCAAGGATCTGAATGGCGTTGCAGAAGTCGTGGGCAGCTTTTTTCGTTGCGGGGTGCTCTTTTCGTCGCAACAATAGACTGGATTTTTTTACAAGTACTGCTCCAAGAAGGCACATATGTAAATGGCAAATGGAGGCCTTAGGAGAACACCTGGCATTATATAAAGCAGGCAGCGCAGCATCTCTAGGGCACCCAAGGGGCAGCGGGGGGATCAAAGTTGGAAGCAAGTAGGTCCGTGAGTAGGGGCCTCGGCGAACCCCAACCCATGGACCAGTCTGGGTTGTGGTTTTGGTGTCCCCATTGCCGCTTACGTGTTCTTCAGGCGTGTGGTGTCGCGGAAACTGCACTCCGATATAATAAGAAATAATGGTACGTTGTTACAACTAGTAAATAAAAAACTATTAAAGAAATATCCAGCCACCACTAACTTGCTATGCTGAGTTCTGCCCCACCGCGGCCAATTAATCCCCGCTAAAATGCTCTGCTTGGAGTGCACCTGTTGCTACTAGAACAATTACTTTTGTATGATTCTGGTTGTTGAGAAACCTTGTGCTTATATATGAACTGTATTTCAGTGCCCAATGTGTCGCACGCAGCTTCGGTGCAATTACAATTAAGCTTGTAATTCCTCTTCATTTATTACTCGAGCAGAAATGTGCATGCAGTCTTTTGCTAATTAGTTTGTATGCATGCATGATCACCGTTTCTAAACAGAAACAAGCTGTTTAAGGTTTCCTGGTTTGGCGGTGTCATTTTGCATAATAATATCCATGTGCATATATGTAATTGATCAGCTCCTACGTTAACGATGCGTGTGCTGCATTGCTGCGGCATGAAAAGTATGTTTTTTTTCTGTAAGCCGCATTGGACGCGCGCTCTTGGCCTTCGTATATATATATATATATATATATATATATATATATATATATGTATATTTTTTTCGGGCTAATAGACGCGGTCAGCTGCTTGACAATGCATGACAGAGCGATGAAGTTAACTTGCATGCCCAGGCAGAGAAGTTACAACGCAAACGCTCTCTTCCAAAACTCTTTTTGATTACTGCAGGGCCAAGATTTTGTAGCGATGCCTTCCGCTCGATCATATGCCCCTCTTATCATCCGCCACTCATGGCCCGCTAGGCCGGTATTTTGTAGCGATGCCTTTAATGTAATAATGCCTTTACGCGCTTATCGCGCTTTGTCAGTGGTTGGAGCGACGGTCGGCTCGCATTATGCACGGGATCAGCCGGCCGTGAGCGGTGGATGATAAGACTAGAGTAGAATAAGTCATAATGCCTTGATACAAAATCGCGGCCTTGATCGCTTTGATAACGCGGGCGGGTCGTCGCTCTGACTACTGACAAAGCGCGAAAAGTGCGAAAAGGAATATCATCGGATACGGAATCGCTACAAAATCGCATCCCGCGCGCATGTGCATCTGTGTCTGTGTTGTGCGAGTTTGCGTGCGCTGAAATTTTTTTATTGCGCTCAGAGAAATCTGATCATGCCCCTCTACATGGACGCGGTGGGCAAAATGAATGAACGCCAACAATCGTGTTCATTGACCACGTATATTAAATTATAGGGTTTTACGTGCCGAAACCAGTTCTGATTATGAGGCACGCCGTAGTGGGGGACTCCGGAAATTTGGACCACCTGGGGTTCTTTAACGTGCACCTAAATCTAAGTACACGGGTGTTTTCGCATTTCGCCCCCATCGAAATGCGGCCGCCGTGGCCGGGATTCGATCCCGCGACCTCGTGCTCAGCAGCCCAACACCATAGCCACTGAGCAACCACGGCGGGTCATTGACCACGTATACAAAACACACAAACGATCGATGTCAAATTCATAATTACTCTCATGAGTTGGGATGTCATTTTAAGAATGCTTAAGCCTAATGCAGTTCTGAACATTTTTTATCATTAAGCTTCTGTACAACTGTACAACTTTGTGCCTTCCACCCATGGAGGAAGGAAAAAACTAAAAAAAATGTTTTTTTCCTTCCTCCATGCTTCCACCCACTACTGTTGTACGGCATTGCTTTAGTAGTATTTTTCTTTTCTGTTTTGGTTTGGTTTGGGTGATGCAGTGGTCCGGTCGAAGTCGCTTACCAATCCGCATCCATAGAGTCCACGGTCATAGCCACAGCTGTCATCTTAGCGAGAACGATTGCGTTGCACTGTGTTAAGCTCGAGATGCTTGTATTCGTTGAATATGAAGTGGACATGACCACTGCGGTTGTCAGGCACACCGCAGTGCAAAACTTTAACCCAGAGAATGTCGTGGATTTCGATCCAATTGTCCCTTACGACGTGTGGTGGAACGGCGATGCGACGGAGTGCTGCACATGGCTGGTAAATTCCACTCATTCGTTAATAAGCGCAACTTAAATGTTTATAAGACCAACATTTCGAACAATTTAATCTTCACCGGCATGTGCTTTGTCCCGCTCATTGTGCAGTAAGCATATGGCCGACGCAATCTCGTAGCGTGACGTTGGGGTTTATGCCTGGCTGCTCGAGACGTATCTCCTTTGATTAGAGTCTCGGGCAGTCTGCGACATGTGTGGAAGGGTCGGAGTTATGAAATGGGGAGGGGGTGCAGCACGCACTGCCGCGGACGCTCAAGGTAGACGCTGCTTCGCAGGAGGAGCCATCGGCGCAAGTGTGTGCTTTTGGCAGTTGTCAGCAGAATTTTGGTTTTGTACACAATTTTGGGCATACATGTTCAGTGCCGCCATATTTAGTCTGATGGAATGACATATGCCACATGAGAACCTGTCTACTGAATGAACGCGTATCTGTCGTGTAGTGGACGTGAGAGCCACGCTTGCAAATGCTTTGCATTCATGAAAGGATGAAACGAGAGTAATGCCAGGGGGAGACCAGAGTAACTGATATTCTGGCCTGATTTGTTATTATGACAGTTGAATGTTTATCACCTAACATTGCTGCCTGTCGGCAGTGTCAGCTTTGTAATGCTTTGTTAAATGCAATGCAGAAACTGAAGAAATGGTGCTGCACACGTCGAAAAGGCTCAGGAAGCCTGTATTGTCCTTAGAAAAGGGCAAGAAGAGCACCAAAGGAAAGGTATGGCAACTGAAAGTTCACAAGATTTTAGATTTATATGTTGTTACTGATTTGTGTCATGTGGCTGTGCTTTATATAAAAAAATGGCGCTACGTGCTAGCATTTTTTACCCAAGCCTAAACCGCATGAGAGCGATTGTGTGCGCGACGGCGACGAGCGACGGCTTTGAGCGACGTAACAAGCCGTCGCGCAAACTGATCGCTCGGTTCTGGAAATCTACAATTCGTCGCCCGGAGCGACTAGCCAATAGCGCGAAGCCAGAACAGGATGTACATCGATCAAGTACAACCGATTGTCACACGGAACAAGCGAATGACTCAATTTTGATACGCACAAAGATAACAACCTAGTGCAAGACCTTAAGAAATATTTATGGTGCTCTTTACAGTAAAACGCATCAAGTTAAACTAATAGAGCATGCGTCACACCAGTTACGGCACGTATTTGCTGCCCTGATACCAGCAACACCGGGGAGACAGCGCTCAAAGTCATCGCTCGCGTGTGGTACGACTTGTAGGCGACGAGCGAACGCGACAGCCATCTCCGTCACTTGTCGCTGTCGCGCGCAAGTGACCAGCTCGTGAACTAGAATTGTGCTACCTGCCACAAGCAACCTTTAAGAATTTTTGAAAGAGTTCGCTGAAACATCCTGTATATGGTCATATTTGGAAATTCAATAAATTAAAATCTGGGTTTTTACATGCCAAAACCACAATTTTATGATGAGGCACACGCTGGTGATCGAGGCATTCCGAATTATTTTAACTCCCTGTGGTTTTTAATGTGCACCCAATGCATATGGCACACAGGCATCTAGTGCATTTCACTTCCATCGAAATGCCACCGCGCCCAGGATTCTATCCTGAGCGTTCAGTTCAGTAGAGCAACGTACGTACGCCTTAGCCACTACCGCGGGTCTGGAATTTTATATGAATATCTCCAGTAAAAAATTCCAACCAGCTATCAGCTTACATGTCTGTTGGCTAACCCTAATTTCAGACCTTGATGGTCTACTAGCCAATCGGCATACAAGTTTACAGGTCTACAAGCCTACAAGTCTACTACCTGTCTACTACCTATTCTACTGTTTGTCGGTATGCAATTGTACCGGAGGCCACTGTTCAAATGCACGTGGCGACGATGTTAGCCTGTTTGGACTTCATACGAAACCTTAAAGCGAGGACCACGGCAGAAATGGAGCGTCCATAAGAATGTATCGCAACAAAATGTGCTTCTGTGCGATTACTACTTGAATTGGATTGGATTCGGCGGCGACAGTGAGTTCATACCTCCTACCGGCAGCTTTTCTGCGTTACCAGAAGCCAATCTCGAAGGCCATGCTCCTGTGCGCTGCATTCTGCAACAGCTGTATTAGCAGGAAATGCGTCATGATGGCCGTGTTTTAAGGTCCCTATCGCTGGCAGCTGTTGTCCGGGTGTCGCAACTCGAGAATCGAACATCTCCGCACATGAAATTTTGCCGAATTTGTGCCTGTGCGTGTAGAACTAGAAAGAAAATAATATGCAATAAGCATTTGATGGCAAATGTGTGACTATGGCTTAAGCGGTCAGGCATGGGGTTCAATGGGGGCTGGGTGGGGGAATCTTCGCGACTACAATTAAACTGCAATTACACATTAAGCGGGTACGTATCAACGAGGCTCGACTGTACCCGAGTCCCTTGAGTGTAGGCAGAAATAATTACGTATGTATTACTGCAGCGTCATTGTACAGGTCATATTTGCAAGGTACCAGTGTGTGGTATGTCCCACACAATGTTCCTGACAGACATTTTTGGTTTATATACCCCGGCAATGTGTAATGGATACATTATGCTCTTTCGATAGCATGGGACTCCTATATTGCTTTTGAAGTCTTAAATCCTTACCTTTTATGAGACCTGGCAATTGAAGGGAAAAGTTGTACATTTTCTTTTGTAGCTGACATGGACATATTCACTGGAGAGGCCATCGATGTTGTCATCGGATCCTCAAGAAATGACGTAAAGGTAACTTTAAAAGTCATACAACTGTTTTTTAAGGATCTATGTTACATTTACGCGCTGAAAGGGCTCATACATTTCAGAGTGGGGAAAGAAACTGAGTTATCCCTTACGAAAATGTCAGATATGGACTGATATGAAAAAGGCCATATATGGGCATATTAAAAATTGGGCAGATATGGCCATATATGGCATATAAGGGCCATATATGGCCATATCTGCCCAATTTTGAATATCCCCATATATGGCCCCCTTATATGCTATATATGGCCATATCTGCCAAATCTTTAATATGCCCATATATGGGACATTTCTATATAAGGCCACTTCTAAAGTTTTAGTATGTCCATATATGGCGCTCTTATATACAGGGTGTTTCAGCGAACACTTTCAAAATTTATTTAAGGTGGCCTGTGGCAGATAGATCAATTCTAGTTAATGAGCTGGCCTACTCGAAGAGGCGGACATTACTTGCACAAGAAATTGACATGCATAATGGACTAATCAACAAAAATTCACTAATTCAGTTTTTAACTAATTACCTGATGGCCCATATTGCAATTTACAAATTGAAGCCGGGGAGGGGAGTTCGCAAGGCGATCCACTTGGAATGAATTCTCGGGATGACACCAGTTTCGGGATATTAATTCGCGAACTTTGCGGAGAAATGCATTGGCATTCCAGTTAATTTGGTGCTTCAATGCATAAAGCAACGATTTGTTAAGAAACTAATTGGAACGCCAATGCGTTTCTCCGCAAAGTTCGGGAATTTATATCTCGAAACTGATGTCATCCCAAGAATTTGTTCCAAGTGGATCCGCCTGGTGAACTCCAAGGCTACAATTTGTAAATTGCAATATGAGCCATCAGGTAATTAGTTAAAAACTTAATTAGTAAATTTCTGTTAAATATTCGATTATGCATTTCAATTTCTTGTGGAAGTAACGTCCGCCTCTTCGAGTAGACCAGCTCATGAACTAGAATTGTGCTACCTGCCACAAGCAACCTTTAAGAATTTTTGAAAGAGTTCGCTGAAACATCCTGTATATGGTCATATTTGGAAATTCAATAAATTAAAATCTGGGTTTTTACATGCCAAAACCACAATTTTATGATGAGGCACACGCTGGTGATCGAGGCATTCCGAATTATTTTAACTCCCTGTGGTTTTTAATGTGCACCCAATGCATATGGCACACAGGCATCTAGTGCATTTCACTTCCATCGAAATGCCACCGCGCCCAGGATTCTATCCTGAGCGTTCAGTTCAGTAGAGCAACGTACGTACGCCTTAGCCACTACCGCGGGTCTGGAATTTTATATGAATATCTCCAGTAAAAAATTCCAACCAGCTATCAGCTTACATGTCTGTTGGCTAACCCTAATTTCAGACCTTGATGGTCTACTAGCCAATCGGCATACAAGTTTACAGGTCTACAAGCCTACAAGTCTACTACCTGTCTACTACCTATTCTACTGTTTGTCGGTATGCAATTGTACCGGAGGCCACTGTTCAAATGCACGTGGCGACGATGTTAGCCTGTTTGGACTTCATACGAAACCTTAAAGCGATCAGGACCACGGCAGAAATGGAGCGTCCATAAGAATGTATCGCAACAAAATGTGCTTCTGTGCGATTACTACTTGAATTGGATTGGATTCGGCGGCGACAGTGAGTTCATACCTCCTACCGGCAGCTTTTCTGCGTTACCAGAAGCCAATCTCGAAGGCCATGCTCCTGTGCGCTGCATTCTGCAACAGCTGTATTAGCAGGAAATGCGTCATGATGGCCGTGTTTTAAGGTCCCTATCGCTGGCAGCTGTTGTCCGGGTGTCGCAACTCGAGAATCGAACATCTCCGCACATGAAATTTTGCCGAATTTGTGCCTGTGCGTGTAGAACTAGAAAGAAAATAATATGCAATAAGCATTTGATGGCAAATGTGTGACTATGGCTTAAGCGGTCAGGCATGGGGTTCAATGGGGGCTGGGTGGGGGAATCTTCGCGACTACAATTAAACTGCAATTACACATTAAGCGGGTACGTATCAACGAGGCTCGACTGTACCCGAGTCCCTTGAGTGTAGGCAGAAATAATTACGTATGTATTACTGCAGCGTCATTGTACAGGTCATATTTGCAAGGTACCAGTGTGTGGTATGTCCCACACAATGTTCCTGACAGACATTTTTGGTTTATATACCCCGGCAATGTGTAATGGATACATTATGCTCTTTCGATAGCATGGGACTCCTATATTGCTTTTGAAGTCTTAAATCCTTACCTTTTATGAGACCTGGCAATTCAAGGGAAAAGTTGTACATTTTCTTTTGTAGCTGACATGGACATATTCACTGGAGAGGCCATCGATGTTGTCATCGGATCCTCAAGAAATGACGTAAAGGTAACTTTAAAAGTCATACAACTGTTTTTTAAGGATCTATGTTACATTTACGCGCTGAAAGGGCTCATACATTTCAGAGTGGGGAAAGAAACTGAGTTATCCCTTACGAAAATGTCAGATATGGACTGATATGAAAAAGGCCATATATGGGCATATTAAAAATTGGGCAGATATGGCCATATATGGCATATAAGGGCCATATATGGCCATATCTGCCCAATTTTGAATATCCCCATATATGGCCCCCTTATATGCTATATATGGCCATATCTGCCAAATCTTTAATATGCCCATATATGGGACATTTCTATATAAGGCCACTTCTAAAGTTTTAGTATGTCCATATATGGCGCTCTTATATACAGGGTGTTTCAGCGAACACTTTCAAAATTTATTTAAGGTGGCCTGTGGCAGATAGATCAATTCTAGTTAATGAGCTGGCCTACTCGAAGAGGCGGACATTACTTGCACAAGAAATTGACATGCATAATGGACTAATCAACAAAAATTCACTAATTCAGTTTTTAACTAATTACCTGATGGCCCATATTGCAATTTACAAATTGAAGCCGGGGAGGGGAGTTCGCAAGGCGATCCACTTGGAATGAATTCTCGGGATGACACCAGTTTCGGGATATTAATTCGCGAACTTTGCGGAGAAATGCATTGGCATTCCAGTTAATTTGGTGCTTCAATGCATAAAGCAACGATTTGTTAAGAAACTAATTGGAACGCCAATGCGTTTCTCCGCAAAGTTCGGGAATTTATATCTCGAAACTGATGTCATCCCAAGAATTTGTTCCAAGTGGATCCGCCTGGTGAACTCCAAGGCTACAATTTGTAAATTGCAATATGAGCCATCAGGTAATTAGTTAAAAACTTAATTAGTAAATTTCTGTTAAATATTCGATTATGCATTTCAATTTCTTGTGGAAGTAACGTCCGCCTCTTCGAGTAGACCAGCTCATGAACTAGAATTGTGCTACCTGCCACAAGCAACCTTTAAGAATTTTTGAAAGAGTTCGCTGAAACATCCTGTATATGGTCATATTTGGAAATTCAATAAATTAAAATCTGGGTTTTTACATGCCAAAACCACAATTTTATGATGAGGCACACGCTGGTGATCGAGGCATTCCGAATTATTTTAACTCCCTGTGGTTTTTAATGTGCACCCAATGCATATGGCACACAGGCATCTAGTGCATTTCACTTCCATCGAAATGCCACCGCGCCCAGGATTCTATCCTGAGCGTTCAGTTCAGTAGAGCAACGTACGTACGCCTTAGCCACTACCGCGGGTCTGGAATTTTATATGAATATCTCCAGCAAAAAATTCCAACCAGCTATCAGCTTACATGTCTGTTGGCTAACCCTAATTTCAGACCTTGATGGTCTACTAGCCAATCGGCATACAAGTTTACAGGTCTACAAGCCTACAAGTCTACTACCTGTCTACTACCTATTCTACTGTTTGTCGGTATGCAATTGTACCGGAGGCCACTGTTCAAATGTGTATTGTTTATTGAATTGATGAATTCTGACTGTGATTGTATTACAGTCTTGCAGTCTTAATTAGAATATATTCAGTGCCTTTGAACACTAGAGTATGCCAGTCGGCACTTAAGATGGCTCACTGCATAAATGTGCTCACCATTCCATCCAAAACTTCAGGTCATGGTATGTGTGTGATGTGGAAATCACATTTATAACATCTGAAAGCAATATGAACAGAGATAAAACTTTATTGCAAAGTTCACTACTACAGCACATTACCCAATTGCTGCAAGGGGTACCAGTGCACTGCTTTCAGTCTCTTTTCCATAACTTCCTTTGACACGGTGTCGTCCGCGTTGTGAAAACAGCTGCACAAACAAATGAACCATTATTGCCATACGACAGAAGACTAAGTACAATACTTGTTGTGTTGATTAATACAATGAGAAATGAGGAATTGAGCATAAACATTAAAAGACTAACGAGTGGTGAAAGCAGCACAAGTAATATTTATGACTGTTTTGAAGCCAGCTTTGTGGCTGGTGAAGGGCCAATTGGAAGCAAATGCATATTTTTAAGTAATTTTAGGCCAGGCACACCAAGCTGTTTTCATTACACAGATTCCTATTGAATAGCAGCAATAATCCCAACATAGGCCTTACTGCATACCTGCTTGGTTAATTAATAATAGTACACACCGTAAGTTTGCACATTATGAAAATTCACATATTTTTCCCCCTCCCACACAATGACCACACTTACAACTCAACACTGCAACCGGTGGCCTGGTTTTGACTTCGACTGATGATAATGGCCAGCTGCGGATGCCAGTGGCAGTACCAGCACTGGAGCTATCTAGTGCTATATGCACAAAGCTAGTATTTTTCCCTTTTTTTGTCAGTCTAGACAGGTCATGCCGCGCATGCATGGAGTGATCTTACTGCTAGCGTGCCACATAAGGTCGCAAGCTAGCTACAGCACCCACTTCAAGCTCAAAGCATTTCAACATGCTTTGTAGAATGGCAGTCGTTAATTCAGAAGGTACTTCGGCGTCAGCAAAGTACACATCTGCCGTTAGAGATGGCCGCACGAAAAGCTGAATGCTACCAGCAAGGCAAGCAGGAATTTCCGCTGACACAAGACTGATTTTTACTCGCAAGTTGAAGTAGCAGTGCTTTATAGCTCAGAAGCCTCTGGACAGCTGTTCTGTGTAAATTTAAATGATACAGAAGGAGGCTCGCCGACTTACAAGGAAGCAGGGCATTCCAACTACAAACTTCAATGCAAGCAGCGACTGGATGATGTGCTTCATGTGGCGGCATGGGCTTCATGAGTGTGTTGTGTAAATTTAAATGATACAGAAGGACGCTCGCCGACTTACAAGGAAGCAGGGCATTCCAACTACAAACTTCAACGCAAGCAGCAACTGGATGATGTGCTTCATGTGGCGGCATGGGCTTCATGAGAACATGTCAGCAGCTGCCTTCTACATACAAAGAATCACAGACTTTCAGTATTTGTGATCATTCCCTGGCACCGGGAGGCAAGTTTAGAAGGCTGCCAGTGGAACTGTTGTGTCCATTGGTCCCAGAGGCACAGAACATGATTTCTGATGACACTGTCATCAAAAGCTTCAAGAGAACTGGCATCTGAAGCTCAACTGACACCACTGAGGACCACCTACTATGGGACGACACTACTGAAGTTTAAGAAACTGGAGGGCCAGCCAGAAGTGCAGATTTCTTAAGCTTAAATTCTTATTTGAAAAGTATGTTTTCAAGGTTCGAAAATAAGACTTGTCCATTCTTGTAAGTTACACCTTTGTTTGATTCTTTGGTAGCTGGCTTTTCGACACAATCTTAGTGTGCTGTAGATTAGGCTGAACTAGGTGGCTGTGGAAATTAACTTAAGATTTTACCCTGCATATAACATAGCCTTCCACTTTGCGTCATTTCCTTAAGTGTTTAAAATAGGAATAAAGAAATGCATAAAAAATACCTAGTGCATATGCTCGTTCCACAAGAAGTATGCTGCAAAGTATCAGCAGGACTGGTATACTGTAGTGATTCCTTTCCCTTCATTTCTATATTGAAATTTTCATCCACTGTACATAGCCAGCCAATCATGATCATGTAGGCAGAATGCTACCCTTACAACGCACAAGAAAATTCCAATAGAATAATTACACTATCCCAGCCCTAGATGCTTTCATAAAGTGTTTATGTAGCACATGGGCATCATACATGAGCTAAATATTCATGTACCTGTCCACAATATTTTATAAATGCTGTAACCACAAGGAAGTTTTCACATATACTGAAAAGTTTTCACATATACTGAAAACTTTTCACAGCTGAAGTCATGATAATGTTAAATTTGTTTAAATACATTGGTACCTCTGACCAAATATTAATGGCAAATCGACAATAGAATGGATTTCAATAATACTTTAGAGGGAATGTGGGTGGCCAGCTTCAAACTTGAGCGCCATGTGACATTGCGGATGCATTCATGCTGTGACTACAGCATGAATGCATCCTGTGATGTATCCAAGTTTTTGTGATTGAGCCTACTTCAGCAAGTTGTCTGGGGGGATGTATGAGCTGAAGCAAGAGGCCAGAACAGGGACTGCTTGCACGAAGCCGTTTACTTTTGGGCAAACTTACCAAGCAGTAGAAAGGTACTTCAGGATTCTAATTTCGTTGCGCTGTGTCCGGCAGCGCCTGAGGCAAACATATAGCCGAGCTTTCAAGCGACCTTTTAGTATTGGCCTACTCATTCACACAGGGTCACAACACAATTACCTGCCTGTCTCCAGTGGGTGAAACTTTCCTAAGAGAATTTTTTGCCCTGCTACTTTGGTGAGTGCATCAGCTCAGTTTGTCTTGTCAAAATGGCTCCCGCTACTTCACATGTAGAGTGCATTTGTTTGATTGCCCTTGTTGTAGATTGCCCTCCTCGGCCGCAGGAAGTCGTAGGTTCAATTTCTACCACCGCACGGCGCCCACTGATTCAAATGGACACAAGTGTACCCCAGCATGGCGTTCGGCTTTCTTCAGGGAGAGGAGCCTGTGCTCTAAATACCAGTCAAAACCCTCATGAGCACAAAAAGAAGTAGGTCTGGGCCATTCCCAATAGTGGCAATTTCCCATGTGGTGTCCCAAATTCCCTTTCGAAGCACTGAGGTCCCATAATGGCCAAACACCAGGTGCAGTGCAAGGACCTTATGAGTGTTGTTTATGTGTGTGGACTGCTTGAAAACTCTTGAGGACTGTGAATGAAGGAAGAAGAAACAGAAGGCGAGCCAGGCGCAGATTGCGTGCTTGGCAGTGTTCAGAAAAGAAACAATAGAGAAGGAAGAAGAGAGGTGGGTGCCAAATGGGCAGAGGGGGCTAGCAACTTAGAAGACGCAGGACCAGTTCGCTGTTTCGGGAGCTCCTGCCGTGGTACCTGAGGCAGCCCTGAGGACAACGCGCCTGCCTGTCGGTGCAGACGCAGAGTGGCGCCTGGTGTGACGCCATTTGGAGCAGGCCTGGCTGTAGCCTGCTCGTAGCCGCCTGTTGGAGCATCTTTAGGCTGTGTCCGGGGTGAGGCCTAACCGAGGCCTTTGCTTTGAAGCCGCCTCTTGCTCGAGGTGGCATGTGAGGTTGTGGCGGTGGAAGCAACCCGCCCGACAGCCGTTCGAGTCCTCGGGCCATGGTAATGCAGCCGTCGCCTGCCTCATCTGATGACCATTGCCGTCACCCTGCCTTGGCTGGCCTTCCACGAGGGTCATCATGCCTTGGGTCGCCTCCAACGGAAATCGTCGCGACTGCTAGACGATCTACCACTGATCGACGACACCATCAGGAATGTAGCCATGAGACGTACTTGCTCTTTTCTTGAACGCTGCGCGTAGGACTTAGTGTAGACGTGTTTGTTTTAGGGACCTTTGATATGTATTCTGTGTTTAGTGCTTGTCTTGTTACAGTCTTATCATCTTAAATTTTGGTTCACATCGGTTCGCGCGTCTCTGACGTTCATTACTGCTTGACTGCACACAGACATATGTGCCAAACAACTATCCATCACACCAGACCGGGAGCATGCTTGTACCTATTTCACCGGTAGGTACCTAGCGGCTGCACTTGCCTCAAGGCCGCCGAGGCTGATGCTCTTCAACAAGGCCATCTGTCGTTGGACAATAAGTGCCCAGAGAGCACGCATGAAATCTCTTTCAAGATGTGAACCCTCACAAGAAGCCGAGCACCAGGCCAAGGGACATCTCTACCCATCAGAAAGAAACGGAGGTTTTCTGGCGGCACGGGGATTTGAACTCAGTACCTCCCACATACGAGGCGGATACTCTACTGCTATACCACTACTGCGGTAGATTCATTCAGTTCAAATGGTTAGTCATGAGGATCTGAGACCGCTTTAGCATCCAAGAGAACCAAAAATTGGGCAAGCTGTTATGTATTCATGGTTGAAATGTTGAAAGCGGCATGGGCAAACGCAGACAAAGGAGTGCTTGCACTCTCTTCATTTCTCTGCCCCTCAGTCTGCATTTGTTTTTTAACTGCTTTAAACATTCTAATCGCTTTAGCTGTACCCATGACTGTTATTTTCATTGTCGACCTATTACAGCATCTGGCATTGTGTGTATAGCACAGAATGACTAACATGGGAGTGCCAATGTTGCTGTAAGTGACTGCCATGTACTTAACAGAAAAATTTATGGAGGCGTAATGGAATAAGATGAGCGTCTACAGCTCCAACAGTATCCCATATTATTATTATTAAGCCCTTGTCTTCAAGGAGCCTACTGGATAATTATT
Source organism: Dermacentor silvarum (assembly GCF_013339745.2). NCBI lineage: Eukaryota > Metazoa > Arthropoda > Arachnida > Ixodida > Ixodidae > Dermacentor > Dermacentor silvarum. The sequence continues at coordinate 393,340,813 of NC_051154.1, read as the reverse complement.
AGGATAGGAACTTTTCCTTGTGTGTGTCGAGGGCTTTACTAAATGCATTAGGAGCAAGTTTGAATTTTTTTGAGGCTACAGCACCAAGTAGTTCACAAGAAAGTTTCTCACTGTTAAGCAACAATGGGAAAGAAGCATTGTAGCTAATATTCAGTAACAGTGACGCACGCTGTTTGCGGCGGTATGCATGAGGAAACAGTTCCCTTTCTTTTTGCTTTTTAGTTTCGCAAGTTTGAATTTGACTGTAGCACGCTGATGCCTACAAGATGAAGAGAAGATATACAATAAAGCTTGCTCAGAGTCGGTTACTTTAGCGAGCCCTGCTCAGATTCTGATCGAGATGTATGAAGCTATGTATGGACTAAATGTACTATCACATATTTCTACTACTAGCACTAAACTTAGTACTAAGTTAAACAGAAAGATACTAAAGAACTCTTCCCTGATACCCAACAACAAACAGCATGCTTGTGTGTGCGTCACTGATGCAGAATGTAACTAACACTTTAATTGTGTTGCCTCAAAAATGAACTTTTTTGAGAACTACCCAATGCTCCGTCCCCAAATAAGGTACGAAAAAAGCAACCTCCTCCCACAGTGGCTAGTAAGGCTGCAGCTAAGCCCCTAACGATTACAATAAAAAGCATGCAAGTTATCAATTGGCTAGATTGCCATGCAGCACATAATACAGGATGCCATTGACCCATGGACGAAAGCCGTATACCCTGCCGTGATGAGTGCTACAGGTGCTGCAAATGTTATCGCAAGCAATTATAATGCTGACACTGCCATTCTAGACACGCTGTTCTGCGTAAGTAGCTGAAGGGCCTCCTGCAACAACTTGGCATTCAAGACAATGCCATCACTGTGGAAGACAAATTGGAGTCAGATCCATCACCAAACTTGTCAAACGGGTGAATATGGTCTCAAAACAAGCACTGGTGTTGCAGTTTTAAGGCAAACCAATGAATGCATACAGGTTGAGAAGCAGCAGAAAGTTCGAAAAACTGAATTGGTAAACTTGATTCAGGGTATCAAGGTAAGAATATGCCACCGACACTCAAGGCAGGCAGATGGATTTGTTTTGTGCCCATGTGAACGAGCGAGCCTGATGCACAAGATCGCAAAAAAAGCTCGACCAATTCTGTTGCCTCAGATGCTGCTGGACGCAGTGCAGTGGCAAATAAAGACCTGAAGTGCCTTCAGAAAACCAACTTACTTGGTTGGTTTTGCTTTCACGTTTTTTGATCTGCTATGTACTCCTTCCGAGTAATCATTATAGATGCAGCATCTGCTTTTTAAGTCTTGTTTTTTTAGGTTATTATTTGCTGGGCCAGCGCACATGCTTCAACCTACCTTCACATATTTTTAGAGGCAAGCGTCATGCTGTGCGATAATCTGGATTGTCTCTTATCACCTCTGGTATACTAGGCCGTACCAATCTGTCATGGCACATGGCTATGATGTGGTTGTATTAGGGGGTCCTAGTGACTCCAATATTTGGTTGCTTTATCATTAATGTGATGCCCCATGATGGTCTTGTTCAGTACTTATAAATATCACATTTCTTCAGGAAACTGCAGTTGAAAGTAAGCGCCAAACCAGTGTTTACGCAAACCGATCTCTGCTCTACCATTTTCCAGTGATTATGCTCTCAGTAACGTGCTTAAATAGATTCTCATTTTCTACGGAAATTGTTCATGTGTGTCACAATGGCTCATAGAGAGATTCAGCTATACCTTTGCAATCCTCCACCTTGAAATCCCTATTCATCGGCTTACAGTAAGAGTCTTAAAATCGATTTCGCTCCTTTACAGACACTTTCGCCCATATTTTCACTGCACATGCTTTCGCTCTTCCCTTATATCCTCACAATTTTCTAGTGGCCCCATGACCTGTGCAGCATTCTCCAAGTGAAACAACTTATTCCATACATTTGCACTCAGTAATTTCATTTCTGTAAGTTCTGTACTAGACACTAGCTAATTATTTTATTCCTTAAAAATTTTATTTCTCTTTCATAGCAATTACTCCGGCTGCTATTGGAAAATAGCAAAACGTTATTTTTATAATGCCTTCAATGAATCAACCTTCAATGATTTAGCCTGCATATCATGTACAGCATGCAGCTCTTCTGCAATGTTTCACCTTAATCCAAAATTTAACTATCTCGATCTAGATGCAGATGCTTGCTATGCATTGCCCTTCTTGTGATTACTTTTATATGTGCACCTATGATTCATCGCAGTGTTCTTAGAGTATCACGGATGAACATCAGTTCTTCCTATTTATGGAGGTGGTGTTATGCAGGCAGTGTCTGACAAATTGAACATCTTTCCTAAAGTTCGGAAAGCAGACACAATTCTATATGAAGGAAGAATAGAACCTGATCACCTTTCTTTCTCATACAATTACCCCCAATGAATATATAAACAAAAGAAAAACTAAATTTTCTTTTAGTTATATATAACCTAAGAGTAACTCATTACTCATTAGTTTGCTGAGCTATCTACAACTGAAACTGTTGCAGCATGTCAGAAATGCTACAGTGCATTGCACATTATGTTTATCATCAGTAAATGAGCATTTTCAGGCATCAAGCTCAGCATATCAAAGATATGATGTTGGCCTTTGGGAGGTTAAAATGTCCACAATTTTGGCCATCAATTCCATCCCGTATGATATAGGCCACATGACAACACAAAAGCATCCAAATAAGCTAACATGTTGACATCTTCAATGCCTATAAAATCATCAGCAACTTTCCACTTGTTGTTGCTTATAGGAAGACCAAATTTACATGTCCCTTGCATAAACTTATGGCAAGAATATCATGATCACAAGTATTAATTTCTATAATTATGACTTAAACTCACTCTAAAACATAATCTAATAAACGTAGCACTGACATATATACATACCTGGCCAAAATATACCCAGAGCCTAACTACAGTGTTGGCCAATTAAACGAGGAAATATAACTTATTTCACTTAAAATATAGTCTGTGGTACTTTACCCAAATATGACTTGAAGGAAACTGCACAAATCTGAGTGGCGATGTGGGCTTGTTGGTTGTTTATGTTGAAATGAGCGAGCTGTAGCGCGAACAGGGAACTAAGATATGAGAAGGCACAATGAAGTGCTACGTGTGTGTATTCTTTGTGCCTTCTCGTGTATTTTTCCCTGTGCGTGCTACAATTTGCTCGTTGCACAAATCTGTTACCAAGCTTCTTATCGTCATTTATTTCATCTTTAAGGGCCTCTGTCAGGGCATTACGTTAGGGGTGGCATATTCATGCAGTCGTCTCTAGCATTCACTCAAACCATTACCAAATGTTCACACCCTAAATGTATAATTGGTTTTAATGATGAACAAGTCTGCAGTTCTATTGTCTGCGAGCATCGACAATACATATCCTGACCTCTGCAGTGACTGATCCGCTACAAATTATCTTTGAGGTTCTTAAGCTGCGTGATTTTGTACTTTTATGTTTAATAATGCACTACGTGAGACCATGAGAATACTTTATATGGCTTCGTTTTCAAATTTAAGTAACTTCAGGGTGATGAACACACACACACTTATGGAAACATGAAAATGAGAACCAGAGGGGGTTTGAATTTACCATGTTTTTTCCATTTCCTGTGGATAGCCAGGAGGTGCTCCAGCAATGACAGTCCAATGTCTGCACCGCCCCATGGAGGCCAGCTGCCACTGAGAAAACACGGATTATTATTATTATCAGATATTAGCTAGAAGCATCACATATGCAAGCCGACTTATGTAGAACAGTGCAAGACAGTTGAAGTGACATGTACATTAGGTGAATATTCATTTAAGACACATGTAACTGCAGTCATCCGTGTAGCTGACTGCATGTCTCTGCAGAGTAATGCAAATAGGCGTGCAGCTTACATGATATATGAAGCTCAAGTGCACTGTGTAGGTTATCAAGTTAGGTGTTGTTCTCTAGAGGTCTTTGTGATCAGTACACGTGATGCCATATGCACTGAAATGTGATGGTAAAGAACCGAGTGCTCCCAGTCATTCCATGAACTCAATACTATTGCTGCAGCTACGTGATAGCAGAAGGCTGTATGCACTAGTTCAAAGAGCTACCTAAAACAGGGTGCATGCCATAATTGATTACATGAATCAGTGGGAAAATGTCACTTGGTGGCTGCCACTAGACATGGGAATGGTTAAGTAGCGCTGCAAAGTGGTACTCAATGCTGGTTCCTAATTCCTTACATAACATTCACTACGTCAAAGAACAATGCCACTAAGTCCTGACCTGTCTGCCATGCAGATAAAGGTTATGCATTGCTGAAGTTGTGCTTGCAGGATGTGAAAAAAAGCTGTCCAAAAGAGAATTTAGCACATGGAGAAGAATGTCAAAATGAAATCTAACCTCACTAAAGTTGTGGTATAGTGGCGACATTTCACACAATATTTCAATAGAACCATGAAAATTTCTGTTAAATTGAAAGCTTGCCTATATTGTTGTATTGTACCCATGTATTAGTGCTATGACAAATGAAGGATCTAAGTTGACAGATGAAGCGACAAACTTAAAATGTCCACGTGCATACATGCTAAAAGGCAGTTTCCCTGTTTCATTACATTTTCCAAACTCTTGCAGAGCTGTTGTATACTCTACGAGTACAAAGCATGGCTCGATAATAGAATAAACCGCACAGTATGTGCTGCCACGCTAACAAATTGGTAAAAGAAAAACAAGGAAAGCTTCTGCTGTCATGATTTTACCATTAAGTGGGCTCAAATACAGCACGAACACATATATCGAGAAAAAAAATTGATTTCAACAAATGCAAGCAACGTGTGGTGTCAGCCCTATTATAACAGTTACCAACTCATGTGAGTAGAAAAGCAGGTGAGAGCACACTGGCTCAGGCTGAGCCATTTGCCTTTCCTGTAAATAAATCCTCACACTCTGAAGCTCATATTGATACTCCCTTCAGTCACGGTGTACATAATTGTGTGCACAACTTATTTTTGCCATTTCTGTGCAGCTGTGTCAAGGAAATGACCACAAAAACTAATGTTAGGGTAAATTAAACATTATGGTTACCTCAAGTACCTTCATTTCACTTCTGAGGGAAATGTATTGCTACCGAAGATAGCTTTGGAGAAGGCACTGCAGTGTTTGACGGAAGGTGTGATGTGGGACATTTCTGTAGCAATTGCAAAATAATTTTCTTCTTTCTAGTAAAGCTTGCAACCAATAATTAACTTGTGCAGGTAACACACTAGTGATTCAGTAATTTTTTATGAAGAGATCTATCATTACAGCGTGCACAACAATTAGATACTTAATCACTCTGTAATTATGGTGAATCATCATAATATGCAGTCATTCTACCATCTTGACTTGCTCTTAATGGAGTCTGCAGCACCTTGGCATATTTTTATGTAAATTTCATACATTTATCGACAGTCAATCATACTTCGTCACTGAAGGGGTTAAGTGTAATCGGGCAATTTTTTCACGCCAGTGTATGAATCGGGAATGCAGAACTTCAACGAGTTCCACTGAACGCAGTGTAAAGAAGGTAAGAGCAAATCACAACATTAAAAAAACATAATGGCCCCCCCATGCCACAAAATTGCTGCAAAACCAGAAAAATGTTGGCTGGTATCAAAGTGGAGCCAATGCACATGAACATGCTTGATAATAATCTACTGGTAAGAGTTCGTGCAATTTCTTAGTCCCGATGATAGATTGATGATGATAAATAATAATTTAGCCTATAAACACATCCATGTAAGTCCCGAACAAGTTGAGATATCCATGAATCGAGCTTCCTGGATCTTGCGTTTTACTCACCTATACCAGAAGGACACGCCACATAAAAGAAAAACCTGCATGCATGCCGGCATCTCTATGATACGAGCACTTGTCAGTTAAATAATAAATCGCACAGCTATAATTTCAGTCAATACAGAAAACAAATCAAGGTGAACACGGTTTCTTCAATAAGTTGTCCCAGACTGACCAAGGTGTTGTGTACTAACAATAAGCATTGGTGCACACGCTTCTTGGACAGCCCTGGGCAGTCAGGGGTGGCCAATCGAAGAGCCTAGTATACATATTGAAAATCAGTCTGCACTCCAGTGAGCTATACATCCAGAGAGAAAAAGATCTCCATTTGTGTTCTCCCTATTGACTGCTCCAACTGTCTCTGCAGCTAAATCTTCGTACACCTTGCTGGTTTGGCACATCCCATTTGCTTAGCTCACTGAGGAAAGACACTGCATTAGAACGTTTTCCTTGTCGTTTGAACTTTGCCCTAGATCATTACTGCACATCTATGCAGCCGACGTCACATGAAAACAATTTAACACTTTATCAGTGACAATCTCTCTCATTTTGGGAATGTTGTAGTAATCTTGCAGTTTAATGCAAGCAACGGCGTAAAAGTTCCTTCACTGCTAAGAATGACTGTTGGCAAATTTTACGCATAGCAGTTATATCCACTAGAGAAGAAGAAAAAAACTCTTGATGCAAACAGCCGCAGCTATGCTGTGTAAACATTTGTATAGCCTTTCATATGAAAGTACCGCACAGTTGAGGCCACCTAAAAATACTGACAAAGAAGCTGTGCTGGACAGCTCTCTAGCTAACGGCATCAGCAACAGCAGCAAATAGTAATAACGAAAGTTGATAATTAATAATTGCATTTAGTAATGTCACCAGGGTGATTTGGAGGTCCGCCAGCATGACAAAGCCCACTAATATAAACGAAGTTGGTTAAAATTCGGCTAGACGAATCGCCTAGCAGCCAGCTAGGTACACTCCGTCTCTGCAAAGACTATTACAAGGTGCCGCGCACACCACAGTGAAATAAATGCAAATGATATAGCTACATCTAGCTCCAAAACTACAACGCTGAATTCAAACACATAAAATAATACAAGATATTTCATAGCATGTAGCATAGCATGACTCGAAACAAGGACGATCGATCGAATAACGCAGACCTTCAATCAAATTAATATGACAGTCAGCCTCTGTGCTAGTAGATCATTCGTACTTGTAATTGGGTTGACAGGGTCCGATGTACATACGCCACGAACTCCAAGGCAAACATAACAATAATAGGGACTGTAGACGAAACTGAAGGAGCGGATTCGCCCGCTTGTGTTTTAAGCCCAAACCGCATTCACGCGATTCTGTGCGCAACGGCGACGAGCGACGAAACGGGCCGTCGCGCGAACAGATCGCTTGGTCTTTTCGCTCAATCGCTCGGTTCTAGAAATTTAGAATACGTCGCTCGTCGCCAGGAAGTGCTATGAGCGACTAGCCAATAGCGCGAAGCCGGAAGTGGATATACATCAGTCAAGTACTACCGATTGTCGCACGGAACGAGCAAACGACTAGATTTTGATACGTGCAAGGATAATAACGTAGTGAAATATTTAGAAATATTTATGCTGCTCTTTACACTAAAACCCGTTAAATTAATAAAGCAAGCGTCACGCCAGTTTCGGCGAGTATTTTCTGCCCTCATAAAAGCAACACCGGGGAGACGTCGCTCGTCTCGTCGCTTGCATGCTGTACGACTTGTAGGCGACGAACGAACGCGACAGCCATCTCCATCGCGTCGCTTGTCGCACTTAAGATTGCCTGAATGCGGTTTATACTTTACGCGGTATCGCAACACGCACTGCTTCAAAATTATGCAAATAGCACATAGCAAGAGGGGGGGGGGGATTGTACGTACCTTTATAAAAGTTGCGACTGCAAGTGACAATCGCCAGGCACGCCTTCTCTTCAGAAAAGGTCTTCTCGGGCGCCGCCGTCTACGTACGTGGCAGCTCCATCAGCAGTGACGCGGTTTGTGCAGTTTCACGATGAGCACTGGCATATAATCATCACTGCACTGCGACAACGCGCAGCCACGGTATTCAAAAGTTGAACCGTGCGCGCGACACATACAAACAAAGCGATCGCCGAGGGCCGCGCCGGTGAAGGCGCCCGCTGCTTCCCTTTACTTACATTCGCGTTAAACTGCGTTGATGAGGACTCGTTCCGATTGCGTTCACGAATAACACACAAACCGCGGAGAACAATGCGTTAACACGGATGCACGAACGAAAATTACGCACGAAAACAGGCCTCGGTATCTGACAGCTGCCGTCCATGTGCTGCCGGCGCAGCAAGCTTACCAGTGTTGCCAAGCGATACATTGCATTGGCCATTCCACGTTTGGTTTCGGTTTTGATTTGACTGAATGTGTCAAAACTTTAGCTTGGTGGTAATTTTTGGCAGTATTTAATTTAATGGGGCTTGAATAAAGTATCTAGATTGACTGATGTAGCAAACTTTTTGTTTGTGCTTGTGCAGTAGCTGATCGTTATATCAGCTACTGCACAAGCACAAACAAAAAGTTTGCTACATCAGTCAATCTAGATAGGAATTCGTGCAGCAGGTTTCCTAACTCATGCTTTAATATTCCCAGGCTGCTTTACATAGGCCGGTATATATGATTGCAAAAGTATATGTTCATGTTCTCTCTCAAAAAGTAGACATATTCATCGGGTGTGGTAGTGAGCCAACGTGCAAAACGATGAGTTGATTGTGTGTGTTTCTGCGATAAAATTCACTTCAACTCGTTACTACCTGCTCGGTGCAAGCACATTCATTTCGATCGAGATGCTTTGCCTATAGCTGCAGTGCAAAGCATCGCATTTGTTACGTGCAGTATAGCTACATCTCGTAAATAAGGCCATGCTGTCCGGCAGGCGCGGTGCTAATAACCCATACTAGACGGCAGTAGCGCACCCAGGATCTCTGCCGGGGGGGGGGAAGCAAACACTTTACATAATATGTAATTACCTTGCTTTAGCCAGAGGAATCCAACAGCAACTCAAATGCCTCATAACTATAATACAAAACATAATTATAATAATAAATCATAATTATAATAATTATAATTTTAATATATAAGGATGATGACAATGTTTATTTCTTCAGCGTTTTACTCAAAGTAATTTAAGAGTGAATGAGTAAATAGAAGACAGTAGGTGATAGAGTGTTTTTGTTAATCCGGAAAATTCGACCTCAAGCCATCTCCTGAATGGTAATGACAGTGTGCACAGAGCGCTGAAGGTGCACGTTGGACTGGTGGGGCTCGACGCGTGAGTGGAGGGGGAGGGGGGTTACAACTACAATTTAGGTATACTTTTAAATCCTTATATGGCAATATAAGGCGTTTACTTGCAGCCATATATGACAGTAGAACGCCTATTTGTACCCTTATATGACGTTATAAAGCCTTACTTGCAGTCATATATGGTAGTATTAGGCCATATCTGGACCATTATATGGCAGTATAAGGCCATATCTGGACCCTTATATGGCAGTGTAAGGCCATATCTGGACCCTTATATGGCAGTATAAGGCCATATATGGACCCTTATATGGCAGTATAAGGCCGTATCTGGACCCTTATATGGCAGTATAAGTCCTTACATGGATCCTTATATGGCAGTATAAGGCCTTATATGGGCACTTATATGTCCAAATATGGCCATATATAAAACATATAAGGGCCATATCTGACATTTTCGTAAGGGATGTGCCATTTGTTTTTCCTTTATGGATGGAAGTAGCTGTGTATGATCCACGAGCTAGATTTATGGCCGAGTACCATATTTATTGAAATCTAGGCTGGTCTCACTCCTAAGCCAGCACCTGAAGGTCTGAAGCCGGTGAAAAAAGTGTTTTACTTGAATGTAAGCCGGACAAGTTAGGGCAACAGACACAAAACGCGAACAGCATTTATTAGTCACGACCCGTCCCAGGCCATGCAGTGTTGTCGTTGCTGCTAGCCTTGTTGCTTACCTTCTTATCATTGTGAGCATAAAAGAGCAGATTATTTTTGGTGCCATTTAGTGCACTTTAGATGCTGCACTCCTTGAAAGCATGCAATCAAGCTTCCTGGTGTGTCACATGCTGCAGTGACCCAGCTCGCCATTGCGTTAGTTATGTGCATTTAGTACAACCTGTTGCTGTTAGCTTATACGCCGTATGACTCGGCCAGATCGCGAAGTATTTCCGCAGGCAATCCATCCTCAAAATGCTTGTTGATACAGACGTCAAGTGGCTGAGGCTGGTCCGTCATGCCACCTGGTATAATAGCGATGTCCATTCAAGCTTGGGAGAGCACAGCCTTCATGCTGTCAGTAAGGTGCCCACAGTACATATCAAGGACAAGGAGACAGTTCTTGGATGACGTTGCCATGTGATCCTAATCCACTAGTCAAACGTGGCACTCGTCATCCGCCTGTTCGCATTTGCCTGTGTGGCAGCATTTCTGGGAAAGGCTTCTTAAGCCGGCAGTGGCTTCCTCTTATAAATTATGTATGCAGGCAGCTTATGTCAATCAGCTGTGCCATGCAGCATCATGATCGCATGTTGCTTTCCGCAAGTAGCCGAGCATATGGCGCCCCTTTGGTGCTGTTGTCATTGGCTTGCTACACCCCAGGCAAACCAAAATAAATGAAAAGGGGTCAGTTTACAGCACTCTAAAAAAGGGGGTCAGTTTACAGCACTCTACTGCAGCCACTTTTGGTTGGCTGGAGTGGCCAAGTAGAAAATCTGACCCTGGTAATATGCTTGCTCTGGTATTTTTGTCTCACATAAATGTTTTAGTTGAGTTTATTGTCGCTTAACACTATTGCCACAATTTCCTGTGTAGAACAGTGTCCCATGAAAGCACAACTATGCTTGCTCTCAATGCATACAAATGTACGAGAAGTGTTTGCAGATTATCTGCATTTGCTGGTGGTAGTAAAATTAAAAGTGTGCAGAAATGACAGCAGTGGGATAGTGGGCATAAAGAAACAGCTGTGTGCGAGACTAGCTTGATGGCTCCTTTAACTAAGCCGCCATAAAGCGATCTCGATGCCTGTGGAGATGGCCATTTTCACTGCGTCTTCCAAGGTCATAAAAAATTGTCGCCACACAGAAGAAATAACTATAGAAAATGAAATTGTACTTCTATACTATAAGTTAGATGGTGCACTGCGCTCGTAGTCACGCAGGTCTCCAAAACGGCGCTAGAAAACATAATTGGTGGACTAATCTTTTCTTATGGTAATGGTCACTTGTGTGCTGAAATCTAGGGTTTGACGAAAACTCGTCTGGCGAGGAAGGAACGTGGCTGAATAAACGTACACTCACCAACTGAAGTACACAAAAACTACAGATTGACGTTTTGGCACCCACTACGGGTGCCTTGTTCAAAATGAACGAATGCATGGTGATCTTTATTATATATGCGTCGGAAGACATAAGGCCCTTGCGTACAACTCAGGGAGGGGGCCCCGTGTCCGGTTTATTGTGTTAGTCGTAGATTGTAGTATGCAAAATGATTCAAGAAGCAATCGGGATGATAATTTCTTCTCTTTCGATGATGAAAGCCGAATGCCAGTTAATACTGTGACCAGTCTTCTCATGATGCTCTACTAGGGCGCTGGAAACCGTGTGTCCTTTGGCTACATCATTGCGGTGCTGCTGTAGCCTTCTTTTAAAGTTTCCCGTCTCGCCTACGTAGCACGCCTGGCAGTCCTGGCATGGAATTTTGTAGATGATGCCGGGATATTTTTCTTTTTCGAAGCAGTCTTTGACTCGGACGAGTTGTTGTTTTAGCTTGCTTGAAGGGACGTGGCAGATTTGTACATCATAATCTTTGAAAACTCTTGACATTGACTCGTTCACGCCTCGTGCATAGGGGAGAGCAGCCCGTTTCCTTGTTCTCATCGGTTTGATAGGGGGTTCAGCGGCACACTTTTCTTCAGTCTTTATAAACTGGCCAGGGTAGTCATTACTGACCAAATCCTGCATTACTCTCAACTCAGCTCTGCGTGCGTCAGTAGTCGAGCACAATCGGAATGCAAGGGTGAACAGTGTAGAGGCAACAGATCATTTGTGTCCAACAGGATGGGCCGAATCAAAGTGCAGATATTTCCCTGTGTGGGTAGGCTTCCGATAAACGCTTGTTGAAAGGCCGGATGCAGTACGCATGACTTTAACGTCAAGTAAAGCCAGGCGACCATTAACTTGTTTTTCAACGGTGAATTTTATTGTGCTTTGGAAAGCCCTTGAAGATAAAGCCCTCACGACGTTCCAGCCCGCTCCAAAATTGTGCCTGCGGTATGTCGACGATTGTTTTTCCATCATCCGCTGCAAAGACGTCGTACCTTCTCTGCAGCACCTGAACTCTTTCCAAAGCACAATAGAATTCACCATTGAAGAAGCAGTTAATGGTCGCCTGGCTTTCCTTGACGTTGAAGTCATGCGTACTGCATCCGGCCTTTCAACAAGCGTTTATCGGAAGCCTACCCACACAGGGAAATATCTGCACTTTGATTTGGCCCATCCCGTTGGACACAAACGATCTCTTGCCTCTACACTGTTCACCCGTGCATTCCGATTGTGCTCGACTACTGATGCACGCAGAGATGAGTTGAAGAGAGTGACGCAGGATTTGGTCAGTAATGGCTACCACGGCCAGTTTATAAAGACTGAAGAAAAGCGTGTCGGTGAACCCCCTATCAGGCCGATGAGAACAAGGAAACGGGCGGCTCTCCACTATGCACGAGGCATGAGCGAGTCAATGTCAAGAATTTTCAAAGATTATGATCTACAAATCTGCCACGTCCCTTCAAGCAAGCTAAAACAACAACTTGTCCGAGTCAAAGACTGCCTCGATAAAGAAAAATATCCCGGCATCATCTACAAAACTCCTTGCCAGGACTGCCAGGCAGGCGTGCTACGTGTGTTCTTCAGTTGGCGAGTGTACGTTTATTCAGCCATGTCACTTGTGTGAAGGTTTTTTTGTATGTGTAAATTAATGTTGATGGCATAATTATGTAATCATGCAGTGCTTGGAAAGCAATGCTTGTGCACATTTCTATATTGCATCTAGTGACCGCACAGATCAACGAAAAAAAAGAGTGGTCGTACAGACTACACATGTATTTGAAATTCGGCTACCCATTGTCAAGGTAGATGTTAGTGAGTTCATCTAGCTATAGATAGCACTGAATATTCTTGCAGATCATTGTCAATTTAACAAATTTAGTGATTGCTATTTATGCTTGGGAGATTTTTATGTAGGAGTGTCTAAAAGATTTGTTAAAATTCTACTGTATAATTTAGTTCTGCTCATGCAGGTCAGCCCACTACAACTAATAAATGTGCCAGAATGCCAGAAAACAGTAGAGTTGAGAAAATGCATAGTGTATATCGTCCAGTATAAAACCTGTGAGCTGCAAGCTATGTATGTGTTATTATATATTGCAGGTGTATGCTGGATCCGGGCAATGGATAGAAAAGGCTGCTTGGGGGACATTGTTACGGTCTACGTCTGACTATGTTCTGCCGTATGGCGTCCACAATGTATTGGATGCCAGATGAGCTTAAGAACAGAAGCGTGACCAGGACTTTGTCCATCCAATCGCGATCCAAGGGAAGGACTGAGGCCAGACCAGCCGTGACACCACAAAAGTTGTCATCCTTGAAAAGTATATGAACATACTGTTCCAATGAAAATAATTTTTCAAATGTAGCAGCACTGAACTGTTACAACTACTGAAGGTGCTGCTACGCTCGACAAAACAGTGCACTTAACCTGTATTGATGTGCCATCCTTAATGATAACTCCTCAGAGTAGTGGGCTTTTTACTATTGAATGTAATATTGCTATAGAAAACGTCCAAACTAGTGGCTCGTATCAACCAAATTTCATATAAAGGAGACATTTAAAACATGTCTGCTATTAATCTACATACAGTTGTGGTCTGTTTCATTCTGAAGAAATTACAATTTTATGCTGTCTTGATGTACTGTGAGCACAAGCATAGCAGCACTATCCAGTGTGCCTGAGAATTCCTTGACAACGGTAAGTGCAGTGAAATTACATCAGCAAAGGAGAATGCGGATTTGTAGGAGCACTACTAGGGTGCAATTTCGCTTCACTTTCTGGAAGATGATAAACGAGCTAGCCTAAATGTTAACAGTTGGGAGCCCCAGTGCTGATCAGAATGCTTTAGTCTATCATTAGCTTTTATCCTTACTGGTTCTGATGGGTGCTAGCTGTGTGCATTAACTGATCTACTCATGTATAGATAGCACATGCAAATAGCCGCAGTAAAAGCAAAGCTAGTGCTAAAGCACTGTGTTGCGATCATCTGCTACTGAAATATTTCATGTTAAAACTGTAGAAAGAATTTGATGCATGTGAGTGAACATGCAAAAAGTAACCTGCAGTTTGGTTATTGAAAATGGAGCTTTGCAAAAATATTTCATTCAACCGTGGGCATGTTGTTGGGAGCTTGCAATGTGCATGCTGGAAATAATTGTTTAGATGCTTTCATTACTTTTGTACTCGTGATTGCTTTTCTTGCGCAGGCCTCCTCCAGATCTTCATGGGCAACAGTGTCACGCCGGAAGACAAGAAAAAAAAGATTGAAAGAAGTGCGCAGGCAATTGGCGCAGAAACTCACTGACGTGCAAAGAAGGTAGTGCTACTGGTACTGATAGCTACGGGGCTTGTCCCAAAAGTTTGTGCAGTGAGCCAGCAAAAACGCGGCAGAGAATGTAGTGACATGAACTGCTCAAACTTCTGGGACAGACTTTGTATATTGACCTTACCAGCTTAGCACTCCTACCTTTCTTTGTGGAGTTAGTGCTTACCGTATTTACTAAAAAATAGGTCCAACATGAGTATAGGTCGACCACTATATATTGAATTAGTTGAGAAATTTAGAAAATTTTAGTTTGAATTAAGTCGACCAATATCTTTCTTTAGCAGTAGTAGTGTAAACTTAAATTATTTCTCTTAAGAATCTTGGGTGGTGGGTGGGTGCCTCAGTTTTGAGCTCCATTGGTCTCTGTGGCTCGCTGGGCTTGATCGAGAAGAGCTGTCTGGCTCTCTAGATTTTTGCTAGCAAGCCAAACGTCCCGCTGCCTGTTACTTGGAATTTGCGCCGTTAGGGGGTGAATTTAGAGTTTGGAAGTCGTTGCTTACATATCCACATTACATGGACGAGACTTGGCCGCTCCCTACACCAAGGGAAGTGGCAGGGTGTATGCATCTTGCGAAGTATTTGGATGTATGGATATGCGTGGAGGACCACACAAATACCGATGGAACGAAAAATATTAGGTCTATCTTTAAGAGACGGGAAGAGAGTGTGGATCAGAGAGCAAATGGTGATTGCCGATATTCTTGTTGACATTAAGAGGGGAAATGGAACTGGGAAGGCCATGTAATGCGTAGGATGAATAACCGGTGGATCATAAGTTACAATATGGATACCAAGAAAGGGAAGCGCAGTCGAGGACGGCAGAAAACTAGGTGGGGGGATGAAGTTAGGAAATTTGCAGGCGCAATTTGGAATCGGCTAGCGCAAGACAGGGGTAATGGAGATCGCCTTCGTCCTGCAGTGGACATAAATATAGGTTGATGATGATGTGTGTTCGTAAGAAGTGCCAGTACCTGGCTTGTTTCCCTGTACGGTCTGGGTGTAGGTGGCTGTATTTTTGTCTCTTTGGTCTTCGAGGATGTCGTGCTTGTGGATCAGGGGTTCCTCGTAGGGATCCTCGAGCAGTTTGATAGGCCTTCTCATTTCCCTTGGGCCCAGTGTGTGCCAGGCACTACATCATTGCGTGGTGCCATTCTAGGGTGGTGCCTAGCATGCTGTGGATTTTGTGTGGAATGGTGCCCGTTATATATGAATGGACAGCTGCCTGGGAGCGCGTCAGGACCAATAGAGATTGTTCTTCTGCCTCTGCATCTCGAAAGGCCTGCACTATGGCTGCTGCCTCCTCCGTGCACCCCAAAGGGGTCCGAATGGAGCCAGTTATCACTGTGGACTATTGTGGCTAGTATTGTGAATTTGTTGCCACTCTACGCAAGTCCGTGTAGTATACGTCTGGATTTCTTCCACGTTTGTTTTGTAAGGTCTTCGATCGTGCTTTTCTTCTGCTTTGGTTGTGTTCCATGCTCATGTTCTTTGGGATTGCTGCAACAACTTTTCCCTCTTCTGTATGTTGAGCAGCAAAACTCTTTCTTCCCTGCTGTACTGCCCACTCAGGGGCATCCCACCTTTTACAGCAGAACCCTTCCTAGTTCTGTTGAATTCATATGCTCTCGGTGTGCCACGACCACCACCGTGGTATATTCATATGCGACGTAAATACCAAGAGCTTCCGCTTCCTGATGCTCGTGTGTTTTGGTAGCTCCGGAAAAGCCTCGTATGCTGCCCTCATGATGGCGCTCACTTTGGTCGTCTTGGCCTTTTTAGCTTTTGAAAAGGGAGGTGAGTCAATGCTGCAAGCTGGATCCTCTTCGTACTTGCCAGAGAAGTCATCCTTGATGGATGCTGCACAGGCGTCCTCGGCACCCCAAATGACGATGTCTTTAATGCTGTCGAGTGTGCTGTATATGCAGCATCATTTAAAACCAGTCTGAATCTCAGCTGGCAAGCACCCTCGCACATTCGGAACCCATGTTGAGACTTTGCTTGTCTCGATGATGGTCCCCAAACATACTTTATTAGATTTCTTAGTACTAGTGTTGCTTTCTACTTTGTTGTGTATATTTACTACAGGTTACAAATAATGTACTAGTAAAGCAGGCGCCCATGTGCTGCTTGAACCCAGGCGTGGTAGAGGAATGCCATTGCCTCGGTACTTTTGCTAGCTTTTTTTTCATGAATATAGGTAGAAATTCGTTGGTAACATAGATTGGGTAGCTTCATTAATTTCGAGAAAAAGGACCTATGTACAGTAAATACGGTATTTTTGTTTGCATGTATATGATGGCTGCGTGTGAATTACTGTGCAATAAAGCTTTGAAACCATCAATCAAAGGTGTATTTTCTATTTAGGAACTGTCGGACAGCATAATCAAACATGCTTGATGACGCCACTAGGGATCGTATTCTCGGAAAATCACATTCGGAAGTAGTTTCACTTACGCGAGAATCGGCACTGCATTCCTGCGCACAAGCGTCGGGAAAATGCAAGAGCTTTCGTGGGCCGAGCCATGAACTCTCGCGAAAGTGAAACGATCGCTGAAAGTGATTGCCAGAGAATACTGCCGCAATTGCGGCCTGTCGGAATAGAATATTCCGACAGGCTTGCAAACCGACAGGCTGACGCCGACAGGCCGACACCGACAGGCGGACGACGACAGGCTGACACCGACAGGCGGAAGCCGACAGGCTGACATCGACAGGCTGACGAACCGACAGGCTTACAGGCCAAAATAACATATAGCCGACAAGCCGACAGCCTGTCGGATTTCTTGACTGGGTATATATATATAAGATGCCCACGCATTACGAATCGCCATAGGATTTAGCCACGCTAGAATTTAAATTTCTCTTTACTGAAGGACACTGCTTCAGCACAGTAGACAAGCGTGCTAACCATAATTTGCTGTATAAGGAAATGAGCACACAGATCAATCCATACTAGGTTTGACAGTGAGTGATGAACACAACATGTAGGAAAAACAGGAAATTCTGCAATTATGAGGCAAATAAGTAAAACATAGTATTGTTGGGATGACCGCCGCAAAGTAAATTTATATTGAAAGCATTATATAGACGGAACATTTTAAACTGACGCATACAGATGGACACACCCAGTAGGGGGCACGTAGTCTTATAATTAATGCAAAAAGTGTATCCCTAAGAAGCGGTGCATGTAAAGATGCAGCATTGAGTTCGACACATCTGTCATTAAAACCAAGCACATCAAGAGTGTACAATCACGCTAAGTGCGAAAAGGGGCAAGGGAACCTACCAGCCTTTCGGCGGCGAGACAGGAAAGTGGCAGCCATCCAAGGCGCCGATGGCTTGCGGGAAGCCTGTGACGGCGTAGAACTCACGCATGTGGGCACTCGTATTGTTGGGATGTACCATTCCTAACCATTCCCCTTCAAGCAGATCCACCACGGCAGTACAGAATTCTTGATGTAGAACATTCAGAGTGGAGCGAGCTATATCAAAGAGGTGGGCAATCGTTCTGTCCTCGGCGCTGGAGCACAAGCGGTATAGTGCCATTGCGACACGTTTCTCCAAAGAGATCGGCTTCATCATGTTGGTGGTTTGCAGCTCAAAGACCGAGCGGCACGATTCCACTATGTACCGAAAGGTGGACGGACACACACGTAGCGCTTGTTTGAAATGAAATTCGCTTAGGTTTGGTAGAGTGTCCTCAAACCACGTGTCGCATCTTACAAAGCGCCTCCGTTCCCGGTGGGCGGAAGGATAATGCTCTGCCAGCACGGCTGCGATGGTGAAATTGTTCGCCATGAGCTTATCCTCGAAGTTCATTAAGGTAGACTCTGCCTCTTGAAGTTCATCGTCAAGTTGTTGTTCTTGACGTTGACGCCGGGCTCTTGCGCACAGATAATAGGCTAGCACTCGCTCATATTCTGGACCAGCAGGAACAAACGCCGCCTCGTCGCACGCCACCATGTTGTTCTGGATTGGCTAGGCATTCGTCTTGGCCGGCATTCACTTTGCAACACCTCATAGTAAAAGAAATGCCATGTTTATTGAGAAAACATAGATTAAGCTTGTTTTTATTTTTAATATACCACGTAAAACAATGACTATTTAGAAGTTTTTGTCTTTTTTATCTACATCTTCAAAAAACGCGCTCGTGTCTGTCGCCATATTTTTCTTACGGCGAGTGCGCTCCGTTTTCCCGTTTAGCACCGCGTAGCCTAAAGTTTCACTCAAGGTCCCGAAGTGCACTCCCCGTAAGTGCACTTAACTTGCCCGCTTAACAGGGATATTACATAAAAGAGCGACCTCGGAGTGTTCAGATTCCTATCTATGTGCTTTACGGCGTTGTCGTAGTCAGGAAAAAGCGGAAGACTCGGGCAGGGAGGTGGTCGGCGCAGAACAAACCAAGTCAAATGTTACACTCTGGTCATTGTACAAAGAAAAATTGCTTATCTTTTCTACACTGAGGAATGTACGGAAAATGAACTCGTTTGACAGGGACACACCAATTTCGAAAGGCGAATGTGTTGGAGTTTATTGGAGAGGCAATTCCCTGAAGCACGGAACAGACAACTTGTAACAATGTCGTTGACAATGCGTAAGAAAGGCATTTTCCAAGCATGACACCTTTCACCACAGGCCAGGAGAACGAGATATTGTTCCCATTCAATGGTTTCGTCTTACCATCCAAAAACCCTGCACATCCCTTTACATTGCAAGAGTCGCGCGCTGACAAATGTTATTGAACGACAACAGTACATTCAATCTTAGTGGGCGGGTGTTGGTTGTGGAGGAACTAAGTGATCTGAAAATATTTGCAAAAGGCTGCTCGCCCTCTTCAAAGGAAAGGTATTTGCTTCTTGAAGTGGACACAACTGATTTTGGACCGTTCATAACAACAGCCACTTTCCTGGAGCTCGTAAAAATACTTGCCTCTTACACAAAAGGTTTTAGTGGTGCACTGTCACATTCGGATCAGATCAGAAAAAACTATTCACAAGCTCGTCACTATTAAATATGGATGTGGAAGTACCTCAACAGTAAGTTTTCTTGTGATTCATGCAAATACACATTCTTTTCTTTTTACTATCGCCAATGGCCTGGGTAAAAATGTTCGTGGGGGTGTACGCATGCGAGATGTTTCTGCGAAGCCTTCAGGCAACTTTAAAAGCATGGGTGCTTGAGCAGCTTGCATTGTTCTGACAAGCTAAATCGTTTTAAGTGCGAAAATTGTAGGAAAGTAGGAAGAAGGCGACATGACCGAGCCTAGGCTAACAAACACGTTTATGCTCCGATGGCGGGAATTTAGGCAGAGTCGGAGAGGGGAGGAAGAGGGAAAAAGGAAGGGGTGAATTAACAGCGCAGGCGCTTGTTGAACCACAATCATCATCTCAAAATGTAGTATAATTCTTATATAATATCAATGAGGACTCGGGCCAAACATCATCCGATGCACATACCCTGATTTTGAATGAACCATTTGTCATTCCTCAAAATGAACGTCAACTGCAAAAACTGTTTCATGATCGCAAATTCGAGTAAAGTATCATGCCATCATAGTTTAAAGTGAAAAGCTGTCTTCACCTTCAGTTTGCCCTGGTATGTCATCATGGCCATTATGTGCTGTTAAAGAACGTTCGATGAAACGACAGTGGCCACGGCATATTGACGAACGTATAATGGCCTGCTCGATAAAACTACGTTGAATAAAACGTCATTGAAAGAAACGTCATATATATATATATATATATATATATATATATATGTGTGTGTGTGTGTGTGTGTGTGTGTGTGTGTGTGTTAAAGTACGGGCACATTGTATGTGGGCATAAATTGAAGAAAACTTGCTGGAACGACTTCTTTTAAAAAACGCTGCTTTACGCACTCAAGTTGCGAGAGGACAGATAACTTTCCATATTCCAATGTTATGCGATAAATGTTCTAGCACTAACGACCGCCAAAAGTCTTTGCAGTACAACGCGCTGATATACGCTGATGTGTAAAAAAGCGAGAAGGCGACGCGTCAGAATATCACACCGCCCAACGGGAAAAAGTTCTGTGCTACAAAAATAGGCTTTGTATATTAGTGCATATCTATTTATTACCTAAGAGGTTTTGAGAACATAAGAGGTCTTGCTCGTGACGTATCAGCAACTGCCCGTGCGGGGAAGCGGAAATCGCACCAGAAATGGGTTTTCGAAAAATCTCTGTAGACTGGAAGATATGTCATGGCTGTGCGATGCGTTGGGTAGTGTGCAGGATGCGTTAGGATGCAACAAAATAACTTACAGTCCACTGAATGAGCGCGCAACGTGCCATTTCCATCCACAGGCACAACAAAGGCCCAGTCATTCCACAGTGGGTTTCCATGTTGAGGTCGCCCGCGTATAATCATGACGGGTCAGCAGCGTCTCGTGTAAATAAGCAGCAGCACTCGTGACCTCCTCGCATTCCAGGAAACCTGGATTAGATATCGGGAAAACTAACATGAGTCGATGAAGTCAAAGTCAATGATTCCCAAGCTCACCTTGAAGAATGAATGAATGAATGAAAGTCCTTTATTTAGAAGTGGGGAGGCACAGGTCCTCTGTGGGGTAAATGGGACATCAATGTCGTCACTCTTCAAATAATTTACTGTGTCAAGAAATAGGCGTTCTTATGTAGGAGTGTGCACTTGTACTAAGGCGGTACGTGACCAGTGCTGTGGTGTGTCCGTCCCCCTAAACCACCCTGATCAGGCCGCTCCGTCTAGCATATGTTGCGAATAATAACTGCGTATTAAAATCCGTGAGCAGTGCTTCACGGTAGCTAGTAAAATGTAAAGTCTGTATGGCCATTCTGCCTGTGATGGACGCGGAACATTGCCACAAAGGTCTGCACGGCATAGCAGACCTCAGTGCGTGCACGTCACAGTCGTAATGTCAGGATGTCGCCATTTTGCCACAGAGTATGGTGTGTAGGCCGAGTTTCCAAATACCTTATTTACAAAAACCTCCTGAGCGCGTGAAAGTGAAGACTTGCTCGAGAATAGGGCAGGCGGGGTAATCTGCTTGAGGCGTTGCTTGCTTGCAGTACGCAGGAACGTCCGTACATAGTGCATGGTGGTTACCGAGGGAGCCATTTGGCTTAGGAGGTCATACGGGCTCACCGTGAGGGGTGGGGGCTGAGAAACATTGGTCGAGCCACCTGCGGAAGCAGCAGTGGCGTGTGCCGCAGTATTGCCCCCGGGCACACCCGTATGCCCCGGCGTGCAGATGATTTCTAACGGACTATTTGCCTTCTCGTGCCTACGAAGGATAGCTTGAGTAGCAGAAGCTGTATCTTCTTCCGAGGCTGGGCGAAATATTTCAGAGTAGGCTGTGTACGAATCCGTATAACCGTGGACAGGTTTCCGGACGGTATATGGGAGGCTTGCAGCGGCTCCCCAGATAGCCAGGAGTGCAGCATGCGCTGGGGTACCGCACGGGAGATGGCAGCTATAGGCCCCTGAGTAAGCAGTCGTCTGCGTGCTAACCCATGCCATGTAGGCCCGGTCATTTGATACAGCAGCATCAGTATAGATGTCGATTGTGTCCAAGCTCGCTTCCTTGAGTTGACGTGTGGCAAGAAGTTTGCGAGCAGGAACGTTGTTCCGAGATATAGGACGGAGAATGTGTCGAGAAGCAATAGGGGTTTCCTTAGGGGGTACAGACATATCAAGAGGAGGTGCGTCGTTATGTTGCTGGCAATCCCAGGCCAAAAGGCGACGACCTTGCGGCGTATTTTCCATGCGGATATGGTGTCGGGTGTGGGCTTGGCGGATGACGTCTTACAGTGGAGGGAAGCCTGCAGCGCATTCAAGTGCAGGTATCTTAGTGTGTTTGGGGAGCCCCGTGACAGTGCGCAGAGTGGCCCTGTGAAGATAACGAGTATATAGGTGCACCGTACAAGATCTTGCCAATGGCCACAGCCTTGGCGAGGGTACAACATGCCTGTTGTCGCACTCCCCCGTATTTGTTAGAGAATCAGTTTCAGTTTCAGTTTCAGTTTATTTCTTTCGTAAGTAGGATACAGCTTACATAAGTATACAGAAGGAGGTCCCAGAGCATGTAGCTGAACGGGGACCTCCTAACAGAAAATATACATTTGTGCTAATACATAACTTAAAACAGCAATGTAGTAATCACTAAGTGGAATATTAGGCAAATTAAATAAAGTACAAACTGGAAATAATACAGAGTCACTAACTATTAGTACAATTAAGGTAGTAGCTAAAGCATTCAAAACAAAACGAATGAAAAAAGTTTATTATGTGCATAATTGTAAATCATATAAAGGAAAAAGACACGAAAGATGAATGAGCCGGAGTGAAGTGAATAGACTAGATATGTGATCAGTTTTATTTCTCTAGTAGAAAAGTGAATAAGGTTTTCTTGAAGAGACCTAATGAAGAAGAGCGCTTGACATCTAGTGGGAGGCTGTTCCAAGTGGACAATGCTGCGAAATATCCAGATTGTTTTCCATAATTAGTATGAATTAGTGGCAATAGGAAATTATTGCTAGCTGCAAACCTTTTGCAGTTCAAGTTTACCAAGGTAACCTCCGAAAATATATTTACTGGGGGAGGACCATTTATTGCTTTAAGAAGCATTACGGCTAAATTATATTTAACAAGTTTACTTATTGGCATTAGATTGAGATTTTGAAGCATATCAGAAGCACTGCAGTAGAATGAGCTGAACGATAATATCCGGATGGCCTGATTCTGCAAATGCTGTAGCGGTGCTATATGGGTTGAATATGTGTTACCCCACGCTGTAATACAATAATTGATATGGCTATGAATAAATGAATAATACAGAGTTAGCAATGTTGTTTTGCTAAAGTAATACCTAGCTTTAAGTAGAATTCTAATACCGGGAGCAAGTCTGCGCTTCAAATAGGCAATATGCCTTGTATATTTTAAGTTAGAATCTAGAATTATACCAAGAAATGAACATTCATTTACTGCACTGATGACAAGAGAGTTTAGGTTGACAGTCGGAATGAATTCAGGTGTCCTATGATTTGAATGAAAAAGCATAAAAGACGTCTTGGCAGGATTTATCTTTAGGGAGTTAAGGTGGCACCACATTAAAATATTGCTCAGATCAGTATTTAGCTTAGCAGTCAGAGACGTTAGTGAACGATCGGTTGCAAGTAAACTGGTGTCGTCGGCGTAAAGGAAGGCCTCAGTTTCTGATAGACAGCCAGGTAAATCATTTACATAAAGCAGGAATAGAAGTGGGCCAAGTATTGACCGCTGCGGAACCCCTTTATTGTTTATTCTTAATTCGGAAAGTGAAGAATTAAAATACACAGCCTGTTGTCTATCTGTTAGGTAACTTTTTATAAGTTCTAGTGCAGGGCCATCGACGCCTACTGCCCGTAGTCTAGCAAGTAAGATGACGTGACTTATTGAGTCAAATGCTTTGGATAGATCGATAAAAACTGATCCTGCGTAGAAACCGGCATCTATGGCGCATTTTATTTTATCTGTGAAAGAAAGTATAGCATAGTCAGTCGAGGAACCTACCCTGAAGCCAAATTGATTAGGTGAAAGAACGTTAAATTTTGAGAAGTATTTAGTTAGGCGCTTTTCAATACATTTTTCGATAACTTTGCTAAAGAAAGGAAGAATTGATATAGGGCGATAATTAGAAATGCAGGAGCGGTCACCCTTTTTAAATACTGGAATAACTTTTGCTTTTTTCAGTTCACTTGGAAATACTCGGCGTTTAAATACTAAATTTGTAACATGAGATAATGGGCGGACAATAAGATGAGCTACTAATTTAATGTTAATTGAACTGATTTCGTCCAGACCTGCTCCTGTAACCTTTAAATGATGAATGACATTGATTATTTCATCTGGGCCAGTTGGAAATAAGTAAAATGATTGTAAGCAGCGCTGAAATACTAATTGAGTGTCATTGGTATGATGGAAAGTATCGTCACAGAAAAACTCGTTAAATGCGTTGGCGATGTTTACTGGTTGCGTATACGTGGCATCTCATGACTGAAGCTTACTTATCGGTTTATCCTGACTGGATCGGTTCAAGAAAGAATTTATTATTTTCCACTGTCTTTTGCTATCGCTTCCGGCTTCTGCTATTCTGAATTCGTAATAACTTCTTTTGGGGCAACCTTGAGCAGCCTGTTTAGGATGTTACAATAGATTTTATAGCGAGTTTTGAGTCGAATGTTAAACGGGCGTTGTTTAACTTTTCGGTAAAGGTTATCTTTTTTACGTAGGCTAGTTAGTAGACCATTGGTTAACCAAGGATTCTGTAACGCTGGAACATGTCTTCTGCATTTCACAAAGCTGGTAGAATTAGTAATACATTTTTTTATTATCTCCGAAAACTCATTAAAAGCTGATTCTGCGCTTGAGGTATGGTGCTCAACATGGTTGGCCGTGCCTGTCAGACGCTACGTACCCACTTTTTTGGGCTGTTACAGCTGGCAATAGGCAGGCCAAGAACTTTGATCTGTCCGTTTTTGTACTGTATGGTGTGCGATCCAATGTGGAGAGAGATACTCATGTTGGAGTTGGTGCGATGCTTTCCATCTATACTGATAAGTTCAGTTTTGTGTGGAGCGAACTGCAGTCCTATTTCCTTAAGCGTGGCCTCTAAACTGAGGAGAGCTGCCTGCAGCTCGGTCTGGATTATTCCTTGTCAGTATAATCTGCTGCGTCTGTCCAAATAGTTATATCATCGGCGTAGATGGCAAATATAGCCGTTGGGTCTCGTTCAAGGTTTTCAGCCACTCTGCCCATAGCCAGATTAAAGGGAGTCGGTCCTAAGATGGACTCCTACGGAACGCCACTGTCCAGGTAATACGTCTTTGGGCTCCATCCGTGTGACGCCGCACTTAGGCGAATGGCCCGAGCTGCAAGAAAATTCCTTATCCATGTCTGGGCTCGCTGGCTGGTGCAGCGGCCAGCTAGCTCTTCAAGGATGACATCATGGCGAACGTTGTCGAACGCTTTCTGCATGTCAATGGCCAGCAAGTAGTCAGGCAACACTTTCTGTGACGTGCGATTAATAACGCGTCGTAGCAGCCAAAGGCAATCGTGGGTGCCCAGGTTAGGGCGAAAACCCACCTGAGCTGGGTGGTAACCAGGCCGGGTTATCTCGAGGTAATGGGATATACGCTTGTGAATCTTGTGCATCATGCGTTCACTGAGTTTACAAAGTGTCGATGTCAGAGAGATTGGGTGGAGGTTACCGTAGACGTTCTGTTTTGTGTCATGTTTTGGTATGGGACAAATGAGAGATAGCTAAGTCCCTCAGGTGCGCTTTCTGAAGCCCACAGGTATTTCATTACTTCTATTTCAGCCTTCTGAGCTTCTTCTTCAAGGTTGCGAAGTTCTTGCCATATTATGCGGTCATGCCCTGAGGCTTACCGAGGGCGGCCGCTTTTAATTGCTGCTAGCATTTCTCCCATGCCAAAAGGGCGATCAAGGTCTGGGTCAAGTTCCAGTATGGCGCAGCCGTCCGGAGGCACAAGCAGAGTGAGTGATGCATGGGGAAAGAAAGTTGTGATGATTTCCTCTTCTACTGTTGCGGGATCTGCTTTCGTGAAGAGCTCGGTCAAGAGAGAGTTACCCCTTCCTTTCCCGCTAAGGCTACGAAAAATGCGCCAAAGACCTTGGAGTCCCGGGACGCGGCCGAGACGCTCGCAGGTGGATTGCTAGGCTTCGCTTTGAAGCTGGAGCTGATACTCATTGATAAGCTTAAATTGGCGCTTGATTTTCATAAGGTCGGTGTGTCGTTTGCCGCGTGAGCGATATCTTGATACTAAATAGTCTTCTCTTTTCCATAAATTGGCCAAATGATTGTCCAACGATTGAGTGTTATCATCGCATGGTACTGCTTCTCGCGCGAGTGAACGGACCTGCTGAAATATATCCAGGAGACCCTGAATCTTCGTGAACGATCCAGTAACATGGGTACGAGAGGTTCCCCAGATAGTTATTTCGGTGGTCGTCATAACGCGGAGGCGTTTACGGCTAATTGTAAAGAATATGCGGAGGTGGTCACTGCCCCATGACTGGCTCTGGGCAATCCAGTGCCGCACGAAGTTGGGCCTGGCGAGGGTAAGATCAGGGGTCGTGTCTTTCTGCGATTTATGCAGTCCGATTCTCGTGGGGGTGTCGGGGGTGTTACAGATTTCAACAGAGGAACGTTTGATGGCTTCGTAAAGATATCTGCCTCATTGATTAGGCCTTGAGACACTCCAGGCGGGGTGTTGGGCATTAAAATCACCTCCAATAAGCAGAGGAACGTTCTGTGCTGTCTGTTTATACGTTTCCAGCCACGTGTAGGGTTCAACGGAAATGTTACCCGGGTGAAAGTACGCAGACGCGGCCACAGAGTGCTTTTGCCCCGGGGGGCAAATTTTAGCAGCTATTATTTCGCGATTCTTAGAACAGAGACCAGGAAGGTCGAGTTGGGTGGCTGGGCTGTCATTTCGGACAAGCAATGCTGCCTGGCCCTTGGGAATCTGCCGTTTGTGTTTTTGGGTATGCGTGTCGGAAACGCGCGGTAACCAGGGAGTGAGCACGGGCCTCGCGTTTCCTGGAGGAGAAGAAATAAGGGGTGATGCCTTCGAACATAATTGCGGATTGTGGAACACGCGACAGTTCCACTGTATCGCATGATCCGATGAGCTCATGAAGCTGTCAGTGGTTTGCGGCGCTTGCTGTCATCAGTCATGACATTAGGCTGCAGTTCGTCGAACATATTTTGGAACCGAGTCTGAATGGCATCTAGCGCTTCTCTGAGAGTGTTGACCATATCTCATCGAATCGCTTGCTCCAATTTATTGGATTCTTGAGCCCGTTCTTGTCTTAGGAGACCAATTACATGCGAGTAAGCGGAGTCCTTGGCTGTCACCGGTTTGACACGGCGTGTCGGAGAGCGGCTCTTTCGCTCATTCCGGGACCGACTGCGTCTAGGCGTTGGCGACCGATTCCATTTCTTCGGGGTCATTACGAGATCGCGGAGTCTCTGATTTTCTTTCCGTAATTCCTGAATTTCCTGGCGTAGGCTGACGATAAGCTCACTCAAATCAGAGGGAGCAGCTACTTGCGCCCAGGAGACATGTTTCGTCGGCAGTGGCTCTGAATGTGCGGGCAGAGTCACATATGCTGAGTTAGTGCTACTAATGGGAGCTGCTTTGGAAATATGACGTGGAGGGCATTGGGGATGGAGTGCAATGTGTGTGGACGCCCCACAAGCTACGCAATGGGGAAACTGCTTACAATTCGGGTCGACTTCGTGCGGAGGTTTGCCGCAGTGTCGGCAGACCTGCGGGAACGAACAGTATTTGGCAACATATGGCATAACCGGTGACAATTGTAGCATGCTACCGGACGGGGCCGATATTCATGGACACGGATAACTTCGTATTCGAACACCAAGCGTTGTGGTATGCTTTCCGTATCAAATGCCAAAAGCAGCAGCTGTGTTTTTTTCCGAGCATGCGCACATCGGTGATCGTCGCCTGTTCACAGCGAAGATGTGCTTTGATATACTCGATTGTGAGGCCAGCTCTTATCTTTACAGCCCCGTGAGAGCTGCCTGCTACATGTGCCTCTAGAGACGATGTGTCGACGTCAAACACGTGAAGATTGCCGTTAACGGTTGCAAGCAAGCGCGATAGTGTGCAAAGTTTGCGGAACTGACCCTCGTCGCGAACAGTGATCCGTATGCAGTTACTGGTTGTGTCAAATGGAAGGATTGCCATTTCTGCAATAAAGGCCTGATGAAGGCTGTGAGTGTCTGCTTCGGAATATCTGTCACATGTGCTTTGTTTAGCGGCCGGATCAGGACGGTGTAGCGGGACCGACTCATAGGTTAGGTTAGGATAGGCTCATAGGTTGCTTTCAATGTTATATTAAGGTCCGAATTCCCCCGCCTCTCAAGAAGTGATCGGCACTATTTTATGAGGCAGGATGAAATTGTCAAACAATTGTGGTGTGGCCTCGTGCGCACATTGACATGACAGCAATCAGGCGCCTGGAAATTTCAATGCCACAGTCAGAATGCTCGCACCACCAGGCTTACTGGCACTTGTTTAGGTGAGTCTGATGGTGTGGACACGCCTACTGCTGCAGTATCAATTCAAGCACAAAATCATGCTGCATCTGCTATGATAATTGTGGTTGCATTAAAGGGTGACATAAGCAATTATTTGTTGCAAACCAGCAATAGTGTGACTTCATATCATCATTACTACATCAGCAAATTTTTAAGCGATTAAAAAATGCGATTAAAAATTTCTTGCCAATACTTCCTTGCCTTTAATGAGGGGGCTGAGAGGGGCGAGTGGCTTGGCTTGCACCATGAGCAAGTGCAGCCAGCAACAGCCGCAGGAGGCGTTGATTCTTCCCCTGAGACCGGTACTCCTGCTCGAGGTACTGCTGCTGTATGTCCCACAGGCTGCGCACTTCTGTCAGCGGCCGCAGGCCAGCCATCTGTGCCTTATGGTGCTGTTTGCAAGAAAATAAATTAAAATTTACTTACAGAAGCTCAGCAACAAGGCCTTGGTATGTTGTATTGGTCCGCATTCGCAGGCTTTGGCGTTACTGCAATAATGCTATTGTCACTCTATATTGAGACGCCGAAAATATTCTTCTGGCCCATCAAAATTCTGCCGTCCCACTTCATTAAGATTTCATGGCTCGTTGAACTTGACTTTTTTTCTTTTAGCCATATAAGTGCCTAGATATTGCCAGTTAAATCATGCAAATGTATACAACAACTGATCATCACAGCACTACATGTAAATTTTATGCTTGTTTACTGATCGATACAATTATTCCAGACGTCAGCACATGCTGGCCCAGTGATAGCGCCAGCGGCTTGTCTTTACCGCTGTTCATTTAGAGGGGCCACTACCTCCTCCCCCAGTTCGTTCTTTCGAGCAGCACTCATACGTGGCGAGAATTCAGTAGAAGCTATCGCCAGGTATGGATGCTGCTCGACAAACTGCAACATATAGCTGCCTGTTCCTTCGACACGCGTGGGCCTTTCGCCAAGATTTTAAAGCCTTTCTAAAAACTTGAAAATTTCAGCCCGACCGCAACACAGTAAGGCAAACATTTGGTCTAAGCTTATTGCCCGCATAAAATGCTCAATTCGATTTGATTACTTTGTTTTACCTTTTTATACCGTTAGTGTAAAAAAAAGTCGCTACTCACATTTACCATTTTAGCAGCTTCTTTCTCGGAGCGGAACCGTCATGGCAGGGGCGCCTGACCGAGGAAGGGTTACCGTCGCTGCGATCACTTTGACGAAACTGTTGTTCTATCGTGGCGGTGCTCCACTGAAAGGTCATCGGTGCCTTGACAGTTCTCAATCCACTATGTTCAAAATTTTTTCCTCCGGTGTTATGAATAATTTTTGTTGGCTCATCCTAAAGAAAGAAAGGATCACACGTCATTCAATACATTCAGCGAAAACCATACAACAATGCAAGCACTACACGTGAATATTTACCCACCTCTTTCGTCTATCTCACGTTTCCCGGAAGCCGCGTCTCAATTTCTTCTCAGACAAAAGTACAGTCGTGGGTCGAAATCCCTTGTGGAACATTACGGACTAGCGTAAACGCTCGGTGATGCGACAGTCAGCTGCTCGGCTCCAACAGAAGCCGCCATTTTGCGTGAGCTCAGCGGCATGGATTGGACGTACATTCGACAAATATGTGGCTACAGCTTCAAAAACAGGAGCACTTGCGTTTGATTTTCTTTGAGCAACGGCCGCTTTGACGTTGTAAGGTTATAAAACAAATTTCCTTTACGAAGAACGGACGTGCGATTTTATTAAATGTCTTTTCACAATACAAATTTGCTATACAGCCCCGGAAAAAAGAGAAGAAACCACGAAAGAAACATCCGCTCAACGGAGGGAGCTGTTGATTGCACTATTCAAAAAACGTCGTACACCATTTGAAAAAGCGGTGACGTCGCGCGAATAGGCATTGTGACTTTGAAAGTCACTTGTACAAAATCGCACCCCTGTTTTAAATCCAAATATAATCTCACTATCAGGGAGGGAGCAGTCTACCTGACTGGAGCAGTATTTTTTTTGGGGGGGGGCTTCGCGTCGGCGCCCGGCACAGCGGCGTCCACCGCGGCACCGGGGTACAATCAACCGCACCGCCAAACACAGGAAAAAAAGAAAATGGTGATACCAAGAAAAAAAATAAGTTCTTCGGCAACGCATGATTCGAACCCGCGTACCCCCAGGTCTTAAAGGGAGCATCGTAACCACTAGGCAACACAGCCACTTTTTTTTCTTTAATGCATGGAAAATAAAATTGAAAGTATATTACAGTGCGGACAAAGCTACATACCTAAAGCTCGGGCAAACACACACATGCGTCCAACAAGTGCATCCAGTCAGGCGGAGGTTCCTGCGCAGCGTACACACTTCTTATATAAGCTGCACTTTCTTGAAAGAATTATCATGTAGATCGCGGGCTTTCGGCATGGCGATCACACATTCTAGCTCTCCATAGGCTATACAAACCCAGTATAATGAACATGTCAAAGGCAGGACCGCCACTAATTTTAAACGGTACGAATTAATCGCGTATGGAGTGATGTCAATGTCCTTTTTAAGCGTCCGTTGGAGAATGTACCAGAAAAATATAGCATTCGTACAGTCTATAAAACAGTGATCTATGGTTTCAGCACGTGGACACAGTCGACAGTCCGTGGACCATGCCACGAAGCAGCCCCTCGCAATCAACCAGGTTTTAACAGGAAGTGTTTCCGTATGCAATTTAAAGAAAAATGTTTTAGCTCCAGGAGGTATACACATTTTACGGACCCGCCTAAGTACATCCTGATAAGGCTGATTTAAATAAGGTGCACGATACAAAGGATCTGGGAAAATCGAATCCACCAGTGCAGCAGAAATTGCTTTTCGACTCGCAGTGAAAATGTACTCCAGGCTGAATCTAACTTTCAAGAAAAGGAATGAATCAACGACCTCCTTGAGAAAGCCCTAAGGAGCCAGTGTGACATATTTGGAATCTGTTGACACTACTATATCAGGAAGATAATGAACTAATCGGAGCTGTAAAATTTCACGCAAAAAAGGACCGTCAGTGCCTCGAAAGAAAAACAGACGAGAAACCATTTGCCTGACGAAGAGATGGACTAATCCTAGACCACCTCGTTCAAGAGGAACGAACAGATTATCGCGCCGCATCGATTCGCAACTCGAGCTCTAAATAAATGTTGCAAATACGCGATGCAGTGCCTAAATACCAAGTCTTGAGCAGTGCAGCACTTGCAGCACATACATGAGACGGGAAACTAAGAACACGTTGCACACTTCAGCACGACTGAACATTGACAAATTCTGTCCTCGCCATGAATTCACTTTACTTTGTATTTTTCCTACTTCTCCCGACCACTAACTGTTGCTATTTCTATACGGTGAGAGGACTGCACCTAAATAGCACAGATCTTTTTTCCATTGAATGCCTGCGTAATGTGATGGCATTGTGGCCCATAGTCCAAACCAAAAATCTGAACTTTTTTCAAAGTTAATGCTAGCACCAGAAGCCGCACAAAATTCTTCTGTAATTGCGGGAGCAGTCTCTACACTCTTTTTATCAGTACAAAAGAAGGCCATGTCGTCTGCACATGCAAGAACCCGAATCTCACTCGACGGCAGTTTAAAACCCTTGAAAATTTTGTTCTTTCAGGATGCTCATACAAAGTGGCTCCAAATACAGGCAGAAGACAAGCGGTGACAAAGGGTGTCTTACTGATGAAAGCCTAATCGGATCAGAGAGAGAACCATTCACTATCAACCTCGTTGAGCAATTAGCATAACATATTTTGACACCTTTAAGGAGCTGGGATCCGATATTTATATGCTCTAATACACTAAACAGGAACGAGTGATTCACCCTGTCGAACGCCTTAGCCAGATCTAGCGGCACCATTGCTACCTGTCCAATCCCCTCAAGCACCGATCTCGCAACATGAATGTTGGTCTGAATGGACCGACCTCTGATGCCACATGTTTGATGATCACCTACCACAGATCTTATCACGACTTGTAAACGGCTAGCTAATACTTTTGCAAAAAATTTATAATCCACATTGCATAAGGAAATAGGCCGGTATCCGTCCACTTTTTGCAATTTAGTTTCATCATTGCTTTTGGCTATGAGCACAGCGTGCCCTTCGTACATTGTGGCAGGTAGGTACCCTACCTCCAAGGTTTCACGGTACACCTGAAGTAATAAAGGGGACAAGAGGGAACGAAAACACTGATAAAATTCGGCAGTAAAGCCATCCGGGCCGGGCGTCTTGCCTTTCGCGAATGAATCTATGCATGCAGTTATCTCATTAATATAAATGTCATCGTTTGTATAATCATAGTCGTCCTGATTTAACTGGGGCAGCAAGGATACAAATTTGGGGGCAGACACACATGTGTCCAATGGCTTATGGCTTCGAAATAATTTTTGGTAATGTTCAAAAAACGCTGGAGTTAATAGGATCGGCTCATTAACAACGATTCCACCATAGTCTATCTCTAGGATTTGTTCAGACAGCGCGTGTCGGCGCTCATCACCTAGGGACCTACTGCATGGCTGTTCTTCCAGAAAACGCTGCGCTGGCGCACCTCTGTATTTTTCTGTGTACAAAGCCTGTAACTGCGCCTTGGTGTTATGAATATCATCAATATATTCACCTGGATGTAGACATTCAAGCTCATGTAATTCCCTCAGAGTCTATACAATTCTTTGTAATTATTCTTTTGTTCAAAGGCCAATATTGATTATTCTTCGATAGCTTCCTTCGATAGATTCTTCGATTTTAACTTCCTGTTTGATTAATAGGTGACCCATAAAACGAGCAATCGCAAGGAATTGTGGGGCGCGGCGTCTGCTAGCAGCTCCCGGTTCGACGGACGACGCGGCGGCATCGGCGGCCTGCCCGGCGCACGTGTTTTTCTACGCGGTTTCAACTGTCAGTCGTGCGAAGCTTTCCGTTCACTTTATCGACCAGCAATGTCCAGCATTTCATGCAGCTGATTTCTAGGTTTCAGTTCACTCTGGGTGCGACGATGACGAGTCAAGAAAGGCAAGGATACGCTTTTATTCATAAACGAAGTCTGGTTTTCGTTGTGGCGGCCTTTTTTGTTTTTGCCAGGTTTAGCTTTACGACATTTGTCGCTGCTTGGACGCACCGTCACTGACTGCTCTGCCTGCGGGTCAGTCAGACAGATGAAAAAGCTACATTTATCCGATAATGTATCGAGCATATAGAACCATTACTTGGAAAATCGGGTGCTGAGGCGATGGCTATAGCAGCCTGGTAAATACTGCCCTGTGATTGTCGCTGCATCCGATATCGTCAGTAATGGCACAGCTAGCGTAATTAGAAAATGAAGTGCTGAAAACGTTTGAAAACTGCGCGCTGTCAACCGCATTTCTTGGTCGAAACTCGAGGTTCACTTGAAGTACGTAGTTACTAGTTTTCGCTTTTTTGTCAAAGAGATGGGGAAATGGCCGTATTCCCGACATATTACGGCTGCGCATTACCTCTATCTGTGTTCAAGGAACTAAGGTGGGCTAGGTGGTTACGAGTATTATGTATGTATCTCGCTGTGTCCCATTTAAATTTGCACCGTAAAACCATGTTTCATAATACCTCTATACGTGCACGCGAGTACTGAAATAATTATTGTTGCTTGAGTCAATGTTAGAGAAAGAAATATCTTGGGGAATCATTTGGTGTCGGCCCTTACACAGCTCATCGCCGCCTGATAAGTGGTACTGTACGTTCATTTCTTTTTGTTCAGTGATAGTTCAGTTTTGGAAGTGGAAGCCATGCCTGCGATGCCTGTGCACAGCTGACACAGCAAGGGATGCTGCAAGGCAGTAGTTATATGAGAGTACCTTTAACGCTTGAATTTGATTGGGCTGCTGAGCACGAGGTCGCGGGATCGAATCCCGGCCACGGCGGCCGCATTTCAATGGGGGCGAAATGCGAAAACACCCGTGTACTTAGATTTAGGTGCACGTTAAAAAACCCCAGGTGGTCCAAATTTCCGGAGTCCCCCACTACGGCGTGCCTCATAATCAGAACTGGTTTTGGCACGTAAAACCCCATAATTTAATTTAATTTAACGCTTGAATTTGAGCAGCCAACAGCTGAACAGCCGACCATGCTTTTGCTAGGCGCCTGCAACCGGGTGATCTTCGAGTGTGACAAAGCCGGACTGCAAGCGCATGAATAGGCTTCAACGGCGAAGCGGTGGCGGCGGCTGCACTTCCTCGAACAGGAAACAACGAGCAGACGGCGCATCCCAGAATCCCTCGCTCTTTTACGGGTCACCTATTCCCACGCATCAAAAACACAGCACAGCCACGCTTCCAGATAATGTATTCATGCGAGCCATAGGAGTGCGTGTGAGCGTCGTTACGTCATCGAGGCGAGGCCCCGCCCCTGCATGGATTTGTTGTGAAAACCGTCGCACCCTTCTAGCGACTGGCGAGGAGAACATGTGGGCACCGTTGCTCTTCCGTGTTGCTTTGGTTTACGAACGCCTAGAACTATGTTTTGCGGCAAGTGCGACGTCGCTTCACGGCAATTTCCACCACCATGACCTGCTGCGCCTTCGGATGCCAAATTAGTTTCAGCAAAGGCAAGGAGCTTAGTCGTTCTGTACGCCAACAGGCTTGAATTCGCGGGCACGCGAAACTGCGTGTGAAAACGTGATTTTGAAACTTTTATGATTCAGCTCAATCCTTCTGACATTTGAAGCTCGAGCATGAAAACTCATCTTAGGAAAGCAGCTCTGCCTTTTGTGGTTACTTACTAGCTTTCTTTAGAGCGAATAGCCGTGTTTGTCTCTTGTTTTTGTTCGTCGTTGGCGGCCGCCCGGTGGATTTACGATACAAAGGCACCGATGAAAACCGTGCGTGCTCTCCCGAAACCGAGTTACAGGGTGCGTTCGTCGCCAATTAAATTCAGTTCAATTATGGGGTTTTACGTGCCAAAACCACAATCTGATTATGAGGCACGCCGTAGTGGGGGAATCCGAAAATTGGGACCACCTGGGGTTCCTTACCTTGCACATAAATCTAAGCACACGGGTGTTTTCGCATTTCGCCCCCATCGAAATGCAGCCGCCGTGGCCGGGATTCGATAGCGCGACCTCGTGCTCAGCAGTCCAATACCATAGCCACTGAGCAACCACGGCGGGTCGTTCGTCGGCGAACGACAGCATCATAGGTCTTTGACACGTAAGTGCTAATTCACGTAAGTATTAAAGTGTGCGAAGGTTACGATGCGGGGGTGGAGCACTCGCAAAGAAAACATGCCGTCGCCCGCTCGTTCACTGGCTGGTTTAGTCGTCGTTAATTTAGTCGTTTGCTCGTTCGTTTAGTCGTTCGCTTGCTTGTTTGTTAAACTATGAGTTCGTTCGGCCACTATGTGTCTGAGACGCACTTGCTGTAGGACACTAAAGCTGGTGCGTCCGTGCCCTCCGCCAGCCTTTGAGCGTCATAGCTTATACGCACCGCGAATTCAAGTGGCAAGTATGGAGCAGAATATTTAGCTTACTGAGGGTTTGCTGCAGCCCAGGATGTTGGCATTCGAACGTAAACGTGTTATTTACAACCATTCGCAACAAGATCTTGCCACACGCCCTTGACAAATGTAGTGCGCACGATACATTCGGAATCGTCATGGTACGGCTTTAGCGCTCGTTTAGATATATATAAAAACAGTTATCAAAACAGGAAAAACAATCTGTCGTCACTGAATTTGTATATATTGTCACGTAGTAATTGTGGTGAAGAAAACAGTCGCAAAACTGTGAATGACGAAATGGACTTTTTATTGGGCGAACCTGTGCCTACAAAAGCAAGTTGCACTCGAAGCACAACAATAGCGGCGAACACAGTCAGCGATCGTCGAGATCTGATCAGCGGCGAAACGCGTAGGCTTTTCTACATGAGTCATCGAAGGTTCCAGAGGAATCCCTGGTGCCCTCGTGTCTTCCAGAAAGTACTAGACAGTTCGTGTCGCCGATACAATCAGACTACATAAGCGCCGGTGACAACAGACAACGGATAGAAGCATTGATAACGTTCTAGAGAGAGAATGTTAAACATTTGTTAGCCGATGAAAAGCGGTCACCGGTGAAACATAAAAAAGTGCACAAGTCAGTGTATATATGTATAACCCTCCGCCTAGAAATCCTATGCCATACACGAAGTTACTCGGAGCTAGAACGCCAACGCGAACGCTTAAAGCGCACGGCACTGCTAAGCGTGCATTCACTCTGCGAAAGGTCGTCTGCTACGCTCAAGCAGTGTAGGCGGCGCCACGGTCGAGGAAGGAGCGCGCAAGAGAGGAGAAACGAGGAGGAGGGTAGGCGGAGAGTGATTTGATTGATTGATTCTGGGGTTTTACGTGCCAAAACCAGCTCTGATTATGAGGCACGCCGTAGTGGAGGGCTCCGGATTAATTATGACCACCTGGGGTCCTTTAACGTGCACTACAACGCAAGCACACGGGCGTTTTTGTATTTCGTCTCCATCTAAATGCGGCCGCCGCGGCCGGGATACGATCCCGCCATCTCGTGCTCAGCAGTGCGAACCCTTAGCTAACTTGGCCACCGCGGCGTGTGAGGAGGAGAGTGTCGCTACTTTTTATATACCGGGGCTTTAGTTAGAACAGCGTCCCCCTTTCCACTTTGTTTCCGACGGCGGCCGCTGCATATCGCCATACTCCCTTAATAGCTTTTTCTGGTCACTAAACTCCCGCCTCAGTTTAATATGGAGCCAGAGCCTGCCGCTAGGGGCGCCATAGTAAAAGAAAGGTCTTCCAGAAAAAAAGAAGAAAGGTCTTCCTGGACAAATTTTGAAGCAAGGGAGGCTCAGAGTAAAATTGATTTTGTAGAACGACTGAGGAAGATGGAAGAAAGTAGATAAGGTGCAAGAGTATTCAGGTATTTGTGCAGGCAAAACATTGACTCACAGTGGAGGAAAAGAACCAGAAAGCTTACCAGCAAATATGCGACTGGTATGGCCAGCAACATGGCAACAAAGAACGTCAAACGCAAAGTGAGAGAGGCTGAGACAAGATTATGGGTGGCGGCAATGGAAAAGAAACCAGCTATGACTAATTACCTCAAAGCAAAAGAGAAATCAGGAAAGAAACAATTTATGATAACTCAAAGGGAAGCTCCTTACTTTTCGAAGCGAGATCAGGATGCCTTAGAACGCACAGTTATAAAGCGAAGTACACCAAGGACGGCACCGCAAGTGCTTGCTGTGGTAAAGCTAGAGAAACGGTGGAACATGTTTTATTGGAATGTAAAGAATTCCAGCCAGCTGCAAGTCTAGGCTCTTGTGACCTCCGTAAAGTCCTTGGGTTCAGGGATAGCACGGGCAAAGTAAACATGTCAGCTGTAGAGATTATTAAGAGGCGGTTGGAGGTTTGGTGGCAGAAAAGTAGGGACACCACAAACAACAGAGACGTACAGAAACAGAGTTCCTAGTAATGGATCAAAAAGGTTGATGCCAGGAATTCTTTGTATTGTGCGTTTAAAAAAAATAAAGGTAGGGCATTAGGCAAAATAATAACAAGAGCTTGGTGGCGCAACCCACCACCCCGTTTCAAAGGGGAAGCTCATAGCATCCATCCATCCATGCAACCATCCATCCATCCGGCCACCTAGCCGAGCGGCCGCCGCGGGCGACGGCGGTATTTTTTCTTCTCTGGTCACGTTGCGGCCGAAAGCCCAGCTTCTTTTCGATTTTGTTTACATTCTATTTTGTCCTAGAAGTTACAGTATCCAAACTTGAACATCTGAGAGTGTTTTCTAACCGAAATTAAGGCACGTACAAAAAGTAAACAATCTCAAGGTCAGCTGGTGGTTCCATGTGTCAACAGACGATGTGCATAGAATTATTCTTACTCAGAAAACTGTCGTTAGTTGGCCCAACCGGCTTCGATTAAAACCTTTTAAGCGACTTTTATGCGCTGTACAAAGAATAACATATTAGCGGCGTGGCGTTGCCATTAAACGACAACCAGACTTCAAGGTCGTGTGCTGTTACAGATTTCCAATTGCACTCGAGCCGTTCACGCGATGGTAAACGATTCTAATCGCACGTACCATAAAATGTTATATCACGTCAGAATTAGTTTGGAACAGGTACATCGGCAGATCGTAGCTTTGAATGGAACGCTTGCTTGAAGAAAAGTATTATCATTTTCATGTATCGCAAACTTTGCTAGTTTTCGTGCGTATTATTCCAAATGCACGACAAAGTTTTCAAATCCGATTTTCGTTGTGAGTATACACTATATAAACACAAACGGCTTAATATGCCCGACTGACTCAGCACTGCGTTTATTAATCTCTAACTCGCACGAGCAGAGTGACCAATTGACGGTACGTCGCACTCAGTACCCTACCTCCTTGGGGAACTGCGACGCATAATAGTATTTGAATCGCGACCTTTATTTGAAGCAAATGTAGAATCACGCACGCGCACGGACACACACACACGCATGCACGCGCACACATACACACGCACACACACACATGCGCACGCACACACACGCATGCACGCATATGCACACACACGCACGCGCACGTACACACACACATACAAACAATGTACGCGTCCAAACTTTCAGCCCACGCCGGCCGCATCTGCAGTCTCTCCGGGTTTAACACGAAGAAAGGTGGCCTCTCAGCTGCGGTGGCGCCGCAGCGCGGCGGCTTCATGCGACATCTCAAGCTCCCCCATACAGTGACGGCGGAGTTTCGTGACCAGAAAAAGTATTGAGGGACTATGGTATCACCCATAGCTGGGCCTAGCTGAGGGCGTTTCCTACGCGTTCCTGTGTTCCCTTTTATATTGCTCATAATAGTACGTCTCAAAGACCTATGATGCTGTCGTTCGGCGAGGAAGGGACCCCGTAACTTGGTTTAGGGAGATCACGCACGCTTTTCATCGGTGCCTTTGTATCACAAATCCACCGGGTGGCCGCGAACGACGAACAAGAATAAAAGAGGCAAATAAAACTATTCGCCCTAAACAAAGCTATTAAGTAACCACAAAAGGCAGAGCTGCTTTCGTAATTTGAGTTTTCATGCTCGAGCCTCAAATGTCAAAAGGATTGAGCTGAATCGTAAAAGTTTCGTAATCGCGTTTTCACACGCAGTTTTGCGTGCCCGCGAATTCAAGCCTGTAGGCGTACAGAACGATTAAGCTTCTTGCCTTTGCTGCAACTAATTTGGCTTCCGAAGGCGCAGCAGGTCAGGGTGATGGAAATTGCCGTGAAGCGACGTCGCGATTGCCGCAAAACATAGTTCCAGGCGTTCGCAAACCAAAGCAACACGGAAGAGCAACGGTGCCCACATGTGCTCATCGTCAGTCGGTAGACGCTTATCAGGCGAAAATGGCCATAGAGAAAGGAATTCAACAAGAGGGGACACTCGGCAAAAACTGGCAACAGGAAACACGTCACCCTACGTCGCGCTATACTTTTGACACCGAACGTTAGCTGCCGCGAGCATCGAAAAAAAAAAGAAAGTGAACTTAAATTAACAGGCATTGATTTATTTTTTTTAATTCTTTGACGCAGCTTCATGCCGCCCGCTAGAGGGCAATACAACACTCCCTGTCTCCAAGGGAACGCGCGTACTACTTATCTATTGTAGTAACTTTTCTATAGTGCACTATACGTCTACTTGTCTATGTGGCTGTAGACGTAGACGTTATCAACGGGATCAGCCGGCCGTGAGCGGTGGATGATAAGACTACTATAAAGAATAACGCATCGCTACAAAATATCGGCCATGGTGTGATCAGGCAAGGCGACGCTACAAAAGATGTGCGATAACGTCTACGTGGTCTTTGCTGGGTTCGCCTGTCAGAACGTGTCTGTCTACTTGGCTGCTGCTTGGTAAGAAGGCCTTCATTACGTTGTTTTTTCCCTTCATTACTTTGCAAATTGCTTATGTGTTTGTCACTTCAGCCATAAGTTAACTATTGTCGCATTGTGCTGTTCGGCGCAGAGAGCTTTTTGTGTTCTTCACTTCGCGCATGATGTTCGTGGATTGCTTCACATTATGTAAGAAACAGCAATTTGGAATGCTGCGCAGCACGTTTGCGAGAAAATTGTTTCTGGCCGCGAGAAAGTGAGTCGGCACACGCCGGTATACGTAGTCTGAATTCAATGCACGCGTGTGCAATTGTGTGAAAGAATGCAGTTATGCTTAGGATCGTTATTCGTGGCGTGCGCAGATTGCTTGAAGCCTTTGTTACGAGCGCAATTAGAGAGAACTTGCGAATTGAGAAGAATGTAAGCTGTGGCTACGACGTATTCTGAATAAACACTCACTCCTACCTCAGTGGCG
Source organism: Dermacentor silvarum (assembly GCF_013339745.2). Lineage (NCBI taxonomy): Eukaryota > Metazoa > Arthropoda > Arachnida > Ixodida > Ixodidae > Dermacentor > Dermacentor silvarum. The sequence continues at coordinate 393,299,802 of NC_051154.1, read as the reverse complement.
CATGCATGGCACCGAAGGTTGTTTTTTTTTTTTAGCTGCGACAATTCCTTGTCCTTCATTCCTTCATTCCTTGCACGTGACGCTTTTCGCGAAAGGGCGATCTGAAGTGCGTAGTTGAAAATTTGTGTGAAGGCGGGAGAGAAGACATAAGCAATACTTTTTTTTCAGGTCATGCCGACCATAGTCAAGTACTACGGGAATTACTGCTGTGTTGCGAGGTGCAGTAACAACGGCAGGACAGGGAGAGAGCGTGGTTGGCTGACAACTGCAGTGAGCAGCCTTCATTCCTTGTTTTCTATGCAGCCCGAAACTACCACTTAATAAGAAAGGTTAGGCTTCAAAGGACGAGCGTTGTTTTCCTCTTTAATGCTAATGCCGTCTTCTGCAGTTTTACTGTTCTGTGGGGTTTTTCATAATATCGCCTGTTTATTCCTTTTGTGAAATTTATTCTCAACATGTGGCAACTGTATTGGCATGTCTCTCATTGTGCAGTGCACCCGTCTTTTTCTGCTTGCGTTCATCGAACGTTGCGAAAAAAAAGTGTACATGTGCTTACTGAGAATGACTGAAAAATAAAGTTTCGTCTCTTCCAACACTTGTTATGTTTATTTAAAGTGCCTGCATAACACACAGTGGCATCGTGAGCTTGCTGCTCTAGCGGTACAGCTTACACGAAGCTACTCGATGCATGCAAGCAACGCGTTAAAAAAAATCAATATATAGCCATAATATTTTGCTCCATTTGCTAGTAGGTACAGCATTTGACCGCTGGCGCCACGCTGCGCCGCTCGCGTGTATTGCGTTTCTAGGTGGTTACGTTCACCGAGGGCGCTCGAACGCAATCATATGGTTCGCACGAATGCAATCCTTGGAAGCGTGGGTCTATGGCTGAGTGGTTACGGCGCTCGCTTCGGGACCATACGTACGCGGGTTCAAAACCCGCTCTAGCTAGATTTTTTTATTATCACGCTTTTCCCTTTTTTTCCCTCTCTGTTTGCCAGCGCGGTCGCTTGAACCCCGGTGCCACGGCGGTAGCCGTGGTGCCGGGCGCCAACGCGAAGCGGCGGTCGTTGGGCTGTTGCGGAGCGCAGCGTAGCAACACCCCAAATAAAAAAATACTGCTCCAGTCAGGTAGACTGCTCCCTCCCTGATAGTGAGATTATATTTGGATCATCAAAACAGTGATGCGTTTATAATACCACCGATCTTAACAGCAGGCTAGTCACCACCAGCCCAGCGTTTTCTCCGTCAACGCCTCCTCCGTTCCAACGGCGGCGGCTCGAAACATGGTACGCGCGAGCGGCGCAGCGTGGCGCCAGCGGTCGAGCGCTGTATCTACTAGCAATTGGAAATACGCATCCGGGACGAGCACTTGCACGGAAGCAATCTTGGAGACCGTGTACATTTTCTAATCGCCAGAAAGTAGCCTTCGAGATTAGTTTTTCTGCGGTCCCAATCTCTGAGTCTGCGTAGATTCCACACACCCGCTAGGTGCGCTGCGAACCAAAATTAGACGCTTTCAGCATAGAAAGCTTTTATTGGAAAAAGGCAGCAGAAAATGTCCCTAACAACACGGCAGCAGGACCCGATGAAATCCCAATACAGCTAATCAAAAACCTCGGTCCAAAAAGCAAGGCACTGCTGACTAATGCCATAGAGCAAGTGATTAGAACAAAGAATATTCCCGTTGGATGGCGTGAAAGCAAGATGAATCTTATCTACAAAGGCAAAGGAGATAAGGATAAGACGAGCTCGTACAGGCCAGTTACAGTAACGTCGGTGATATATAGAATGGCAATGCAAGCCATAAAATTAGAACTGTCGAAGTGGGTGGAGGAAAACGGTGTATTGGGGGAACTACAGAATGGGTTCAGGCCAGGCAGACGCTTAGAAGACAATATGTTTGTACTAACTCAGTGCATAGAGATTTCAGTAGCTCAGAAAAGACCTTTATGGATAGCATTTCTAGATATTAAAGGAGCTTATGACAACGTAGACAGGGAATTGTTGTGGGATATTCTTCAATACGAAGGCATAGATGACGATTTCGTGGAGCTGCTGAGGGAGATATATCGAGACAACCAAGTACAAGTGGCATGGGAAGGCCGAAAAGGAAATGAAATGGTGGGAATTCACCAAGGATTGAAGCAAGGATGCCCTCTGTCACCATTGTTGTTCACGCTTTACGTCAAGGGCATAGAAAGACGACTGGAAAACAGCGAATTAGGTTTTGATTTATCCTACATGCGTAATGGACAAATGGTGCAACAGAAGATCCCTGGACTGATGTACGCAGACGACATTGTGCTACTAGCGGACAATAAAAAAGATTTACAGATACTTGCGAATATCTGTGGGAACGCAGCGACAAATCTAGGCCTTAAGTTTAGCACAGAGAAATCGGGGATTATGATCTTTAATGAGCACACGAGTAACTTCGTGGTGTCAATTCAACAGCAAGTAATACCCATAGTGAAGCAATATAAGTACCTCGGCGTACACATAAACGAAGGAAAGAATTACTCAATCAACCACCAAGATAATCTGAAAATAAAGGGGAAGCGGAATGCAGCATTAATGAAACACAGAGCACTGTGGGGCCACAATAAGTATGAGGTGGTGCGTGGAATCTGGAAAGGAGTAATGGTGCCAGCGCTAACATTCGCAAATGCCATTATATGCTTAAAATCGGATATATTGGCGGGTTTGGAAGTTAACCAAAGATCAGTAGGCCGGTTGGCTTTGGGAGCACACGGTAATACGACAAATGAGGCAGTGCATGGAGACATGGGTTGGGCCTCTTTTGAAGTCAGAGAAGCACAAAGCAAAATTAGTTTTGAAGAAAGGCTCAGGAACATGGATGAAAATAAATGGGCAGCTAAAGTGCACAAGTATCTCTACATGAAAAGCGTGGACACAGAATGGAGGAAGAGGTCAAGGAAGTTGGCAACCAAGTACAGGATAATCGAAACTGTAAATAGACAACCAGGGGTCATCAGAAAGAAAGTGAGAGAAATAGAGACCGTGAATTGGATGCAAAGAATGGAAACGAAAAGGACAATGGAGATTTACAAGAATGAGAAGAAAGAAATTAGAAGGGAAAATCTGTACGATAACACAAAGGGCAGTGCCTTGCTATTTGAGGCTCGAGCCGGTTGCCTAAGGACGAAAACATATCGGAACAAATATTCGGAATTAGATGAGACATGTGTATGCTGCAGTAAAGATCCAGAGACCACTCAGCACATCCTAATGGAATGTGACGGGATCCACCCAGCGAGAACCGTAGGTAACGTGCAACTCCCAGAAGCGCTTGGGTTTAAAGTGGAAGGGAACATAAACAGATCAGCCGTAGAGATCAGCAAGAGACGATTAGAGTACTGGTGGAAAAAAAGTAGGGAAAAGATGGATGCGACCTGATCTCTTAAAATCATAGGCAGCGGTACAAGGTAAATTTTTGAAAAAGAAAAATAATGATAGGTATACAAAAATGCAAGATAAAGAACATGTATAGTATACCTGATTAAATCAAGCAGGCTAGGTGACTATTTGTCGCCGCCCCGTTTCAAAGGGGATGCCAATAAATCATCATCATCATCATCATCAGACGATTAGATGATTAGAGTACTGGTGGAAAAAAAAAGCAGGGAAAAGATGGATACGACCTGATCTCTTAAAATCATAGGCAGCGGTACAAGGTAAAATTTTGAAAAAGAATATTATTGTGAGCTATACAAAAATGCTAGATAAAGAACATGTATAGTATACCTGATTAAATCAAGCAGGCTAGGCGACTATTTGTCGCCGCCCCGTTTCAAAGGGGATGCCCATAAATCATCATCATCAACATCATCGGCTAAAGTCCCTTGATGTAGGAAAGTACCGCGACTCTTTGTACTTTGCCGCCGGCGCGCGACCTCCTCGCCTCCTCCTCGCCCCTCGCGATTCCCCTCCGCGACAGACGGCCTTCGGCGCGTTTTCCTGCACGATGATTGGTCTCCCTGTCGTTGCGCTTGGAAACGAGCGAAGCTTGCGTTTTCCTTGTGTTTTGCTTTTTCGTTCGCGCCATTTTGCGCCTCTGCTCGGCTGGCTCGGCGTGTAGAGAACGTCGCGCGCTAACATTGCACGCTGTTTCGAGCACTGTCTGCTGGCGCTATGCCGTGCTGCTGCGCATATAACTGCAGCAAGAAGCGTGATGATGGCTATACAGTTTTTACGATACCGCAAGGAAAGCGTGATTGCTTGCGCAGTGGCTGCACAACATTGGCCGGAAGAACTTTGTCCCGACAAGGAACAGTGTCGTTTGCGAGGTGAGGTGCCCCTCTTATTGCTCGTATCAAAGCATCCGCTAATGCTGCATTTTTTCAATTCTTCCGGCCTGCTCATTCGCGTTTTGGCCGCGGCAATTTGTACGTTGCATAAAAATGGGGTTCTCCTCAGAATGCTGAATATTCTGCTGGGACTCCATCACCTCGCACGTCGTCAACTCTTATTCAATCGGAAATGCAGCACCGTAGATTCTGCTTTCCACTAAACAGATATACCCGAAGATACAGCCTCTCGATCGCACTTTTCGTGATTGTTAGCATCCGTTGCCTGTTTTACTGAAAATGGAAATAGCACCTTGTAGAGGAGCTATTTACAGCTTACTTAGATGTTTGTGTCAGTCACAAATACAATGAATGCAGGGCCCCCAAAAAATAGTGGCAAGTATACCCGTCGTATTGCAGGTGATGAGCGCCAGCTAGTCCACATTTTAAGGCGAGACCCTTGTTGGATATATTTCAAGGTGAGCGTTTGAGGTACAGAAAGTAACGTGACCTAATGAAGGCCAGAAGCGAGTCAAATCATGTCCAGCCGTGTATATTAAATTATTAATGATTAGCAAAGTAAATTCATGACTGATTAACGATTGTATTAAGGTGTTTAAAGTTGATTAAGGGGGATTGAGATTAAATAAGGAGGGCTAGGGTCGATTAAGGAGGATTAAGCTGGATTAGGGTGGTTTAGGGTGGATCAAGATATACTAAGGAGGATTAGGGTGGATTAACGTCGATTAAAGTGCATGAAGGAAGATTAAGATGGATTAAGGCCGACTAAAGTGTATTAAGGAGGATTAGGGTGGTTTAAGGTTGAATAATGCGGATTAAGGACGATTAGGGTGCATTGAGGTGGATTAAGTTCTATCAAGGTGTATTAAGGAGGGTTAGAGTGGGTTAAAGTCGAATAAGGTGCGTGAAGGTGGATTAGTGTGGATTGAGGTGAATTACAGTAGATTTTACAAGACTCGCATTTGAGTCTCTTAGGCGATAACTAAGGAAACCTGGTGATCTTTTTCAGTTCTTGAATTTGCTTTGAACTGGGCTGCCATGCATGCGTGAGTGGGTGACGATTATTATGTGGTTGTCTCACGGATACAGGCAATGTGCAGGAGGAGTTCACATGATCGCGCACCCTTGCTGTTGGTATCGACTTCTAGGCGGGGGCCGGGAATCTTTGCTTTAATAGCGAATGCGTTAAATCAACTTTCTTCGGTTTTGTTCTGTGGGTAAACCTTTTCCATCCATGTAACTCGAGCCGATGTCATTGTATCAATGCGCTTTGATTACGAAGTTGAGCAATAAATAATGATTATGGTTATGATGTAGCAAAGCAGTAAATATTATGTAGGCAATAATGGTTACCACTGCTGTGTATTAGGCACTTGTACTTTTATAAAGGGCGTTTTATTCATCCTACCGGAGTGATTAACTCTTCGATAAATGTTCTAGCTACATTTCACAGAGGACCAATTTGAGCCGCGCATACTACAAGAACTTTGAAAAAAAAAGGATGAAGCCCAACGCAGTTCCAACAATTTTTTCCCACCGACCTGTCGTGAAGCACAGAAAGCCCCCTCGACAGCGGCATGAACCTCGAACTGACAGTAGTAAGTGATTGCTGCTGCTTGCTCCTTGTCCCACCTCTAATAATTATAGCAATATTGATCTCGGTCGCTTAACGACGCAGCCAACCACACTATGATCCTTTATGCAGAGCCTGTCGCCACCGCATGCTTGCCCCCAATCTACAATACATCGGCAATAGGGCCCCCCGCTTCTCCAAGTGAACCCTGCTGTAAGCTATAGTACCTCTTTTCATACAATAATTTAGCGTGCGGCTGTTCACTCACGCAATAAATTCACTCCTCCATCAGCACCATCTCAGGACTGCCCTGACCAACTTGGTGCGTGCCACGAACCAGTGTTGAGCAACGGTAAATGGTACCTTTTATTCATTTCGTTGTTGCATCCTGTGGTATTACGCTCTTTTACACAGCGCCTCCGGCCACCGCATGCTTGCCCGCAATCTACGATGCGTTGGCAATAGGGCCCCCCGCTTCTGCAAGTGAACCCTGCTGTAAGCTATAGTATCTCTATCCACACAATAATTTAGCGTGCGGCTGTTCACTCACGCAATAAATTCACTCCTCCATCAGCACCATCTCAGGACTGCCCTGACCAACTTGGTGCGTGCCACGAACCAGTGTTGAGCAACGGTAAATGGTACCTTTTATTCATTTCGTTGTTGCATCCTGTGGTATTACGCTCTTTTACACAGCGCCTGCGGCCACCGCATGCTTGCCCGCAATCTACGATGCGTCGGCAATAGGGCCCCCCGCTTCTGCAAGTGAACCCTGCTGTAAGCTATAGTATCTCTTTCCATAGCATAATTTAGTGTGCGGCTGTTCACTCACGCAATAAATTCACTCCTCCATCAGCACCATCTCAGGACTGCCCTGACCAACTTGGTGCGTGCCACGAACCAGTGTTGAGCAACGGTAAATGGTACCTTTTATTCATTTCGTTGTTGCATCCTGTGGTATTACGCTCTTTTACACAGCGCCTGCGGCCACCGCATGCTTGCCCGCAATCTACGATGCGTCGGCAATAGGGCCCCCCGCTTCTGCAAGTGAACCCTGCTGTAAGCTATAGTATCTCTTTCCATACAATAATTTAGTGTGCGGCTGTTCACTCACGCAATAAATTCACTCCTCCATCAGCACCATCTCAGGACTGCCCTGACCAACTTGGTGCGTGCCACGAACCAGTGTTGAGCAACGGTAAATGGTACCTTTTATTCATTTCGTTGTTGCATCCTGTGGTATTACGCTCTTTTACACAGCGCCTGCGGCCACCGCATGCTTGCCCGCAATCTACGATGCGTCGGCAATAGGGCCCCCCGCTTCTGCAAGTGAACCCTGCTGTAAGCTATAGTATCTCTTTCCATAGCATAATTTAGTGTGCGGCTGTTCACTCACGCAATAAATTCACTCCTCCATCAGCACCATCTCAGGACTGCCCTGACCAACTTGGTGCGTGCCACGAACCAGTGTTGAGCAACGGTAAATGGTACCTTTTATTCATTTCGTTGTTGCATCCTGTGGTATTACGCTCTTTTACACAGCGCCTGCGGCCACCGCATGCTTGCCCGCAATCTACGATGCGTCGGCAATAGGGCCCCCCGCTTCTGCAAGTGAACCCTGCTGTAAGCTATAGTATCTCTTTCCATAGCATAATTTAGTGTGCGGCTGTTCACTCACGCAATAAATTCACTCCTCCATCAGCACCATCTCAGGACTGCCCTGACCAACTTGGTGCGTGCCACGAACCAGTGTTGAGCAACGGTAAATGGTACCTTTTATTCATTTCGTTGTTGCATCCTGTGGTATTACGCTCTTTTACACAGCGCCTGCGGCCACCGCATGCTTGCCCGCAATCTACGATGCGTCGGCAATAGGGCCCCCCGCTTCTGCAAGTGAACCCTGCTGTAAGCTATAGTATCTCTTTCCATACAATAATTTAGTGTGCGGCTGTTCACTCACGCAATAAATTCACTCCTCCATCAGCACCATCTCAGGACTGCCCTGACCAACTTGGTGCGTGCCACGAACCAGTGTTGAGCAACGGTAAATGGTACCTTTTATTCATTTCGTTGTTGCATCCTGTGGTATTACGCTCTTTTACACAGCGCCTGCGGCCACCGCATGCTTGCCCGCAATCTACGATGCGTCGGCAATAGGGCCCCCCGCTTCTGCAAGTGAACCCTGCTGTAAGCTATAGTATCTCTTTCCATACAATAATTTAGTGTGCGGCTGTTCACTCACGCAATAAATTCACTCCTCCATCAGCACCATCTCAGGACTGCCCTGACCAACTTGGTGCGTGCCACGAACCAGTGTTGAGCAACGGTAAATGGTACCTTTTATTCATTTCGTTGTTGCATCCTGTGGTATTACGCTCTTTTACACAGCGCCTGCGGCCACCGCATGCTTGCCCGCAATCTACGATGCGTCGGCAATAGGGCCCCCCGCTTCTGCAAGTGAACCCTGCTGTAAGCTATAGTATCTCTTTCCATACAATAATTTAGTGTGCGGCTGTTCACTCACGCAATAAATTCACTCCTCCATCAGCACCATCTCAGGACTGCCCTGACCAACTTGGTGCGTGCCACGAACCAGTGTTGAGCAACGGTAAATGGTACCTTTTATTCATTTCGTTGTTGCATCCTGTGGTATTACGCTCTTTTACACAGCGCCTGCGGCCACCGCATGCTTGCCCGCAATCTACGATGCGTCGGCAATAGGGCCCCCCGCTTCTGCAAGTGAACCCTGCTGTAAGCTATAGTATCTCTTTCCATAGCAATAATTTAGTGTGCGGCTGTTCACTCACGCAATAAATTCACTCCTCCATCAGCACCATCTCAGGACTGCCCTGACCAACTTGGTGCGTGCCACGAACCAGTGTTGAGCAACGGTAAATGGTACCTTTTATTCATTTCGTTGTTGCATCCTGTGGTATTACGCTCTTTTACACAGCGCCTGCGGCCACCGCATGCTTGCCCGCAATCTACGATGCGTCGGCAATAGGGCCCCCCGCTTCTGCAAGTGAACCCTGCTGTAAGCTATAGTATCTCTTTCCATACAATAATTTAGTGTGCGGCTGTTCACTCACGCAATAAATTCACTCCTCCATCAGCACCATCTCAGGACTGCCCTGACCAACTTGGTGCGTGCCACGAACCAGTGTTGAGCAACGGTAAATGGTACCTTTTATTCATTTCGTTGTTGCATCCTGTGGTATTACGCTCTTTTACACAGCGCCTGCGGCCACCGCATGCTTGCCCGCAATCTACGATGCGTCGGCAATAGGGCCCCCCGCTTCTGCAAGTGAACCCTGCTGTAAGCTATAGTATCTCTTTCCATACAATAATTTAGTGTGCGGCTGTTCACTCACGCAATAAATTCACTCCTCCATCAGCACCATCTCAGGACTGCCCTGACCAACTTGGTGCGTGCCACGAACCAGTGTTGAGCAACGGTAAATGGTACCTTTTATTCATTTCGTTGTTGCATCCTGTGGTATTACGCTCTTTTACACAGCGCCTGCGGCCACCGCATGCTTGCCCGCAATCTACGATGCGTCGGCAATAGGGCCCCCCGCTTCTGCAAGTGAACCCTGCTGTAAGCTATAGTATCTCTTTCCATACAATAATTTAGTGTGCGGCTGTTCACTCACGCAATAAATTCACTCCTCCATCAGCACCATCTCAGGACTGCCCTGACCAACTTGGTGCGTGCCACGAACCAGTGTTGAGCAACGGTAAATGGTACCTTTTATTCATTTCGTTGTTGCATCCTGTGGTATTACGCTCTTTTACACAGCGCCTGCGGCCACCGCATGCTTGCCCGCAATCTACGATGCGTCGGCAATAGGGCCCCCCGCTTCTGCAAGTGAACCCTGCTGTAAGCTATAGTATCTCTTTCCATACAATAATTTAGTGTGCGGCTGTTCACTCACGCAATAAATTCACTCCTCCATCAGCACCATCTCAGGACTGCCCTGACCAACTTGGTGCGTGCCACGAACCAGTGTTGAGCAACGGTAAATGGTACCTTTTATTCATTTCGTTGTTGCATCCTGTGGTATTACGCTCTTTTACACAGCGCCTGCGGCCACCGCATGCTTGCCCGCAATCTACGATGCGTCGGCAATAGGGCCCCCCGCTTCTGCAAGTGAACCCTGCTGTAAGCTATAGTATCTCTTTCCATACAATAATTTAGTGTGCGGCTGTTCACTCACGCAATAAATTCACTCCTCCATCAGCACCATCTCAGGACTGCCCTGACCAACTTGGTGCGTGCCACGAACCAGTGTTGAGCAACGGTAAATGGTACCTTTTATTCATTTCGTTGTTGCATCCTGTGGTATTACGCTCTTTTACACAGCGCCTGCGGCCACCGCATGCTTGCCCGCAATCTACGATGCGTCGGCAATAGGGCCCCCCGCTTCTGCAAGTGAACCCTGCTGTAAGCTATAGTATCTCTTTCCATAGCATAATTTAGTGTGCGGCTGTTCACTCACGCAATAAATTCACTCCTCCATCAGCACCATCTCAGGACTGCCCTGACCAACTTGGTGCGTGCCACGAACCAGTGTTGAGCAACGGTAAATGGTACCTTTTATTCATTTCGTTGTTGCATCCTGTGGTATTACGCTCTTTTACACAGCGCCTGCGGCCACCGCATGCTTGCCCGCAATCTACGATGCGTCGGCAATAGGGCCCCCCGCTTCTGCAAGTGAACCCTGCTGTAAGCTATAGTATCTCTTTCCATACAATAATTTAGTGTGCGGCTGTTCACTCACGCAATAAATTCACTCCTCCATCAGCACCATCTCAGGACTGCCCTGACCAACTTGGTGCGTGCCACGAACCAGTGTTGAGCAACGGTAAATGGTACCTTTTATTCATTTCGTTGTTGCATCCTGTGGTATTACGCTCTTTTACACAGCGCCTGCGGCCACCGCATGCTTGCCCGCAATCTACGATGCGTCGGCAATAGGGCCCCCCGCTTCTGCAAGTGAACCCTGCTGTAAGCTATAGTATCTCTTTCCATAGCATAATTTAGTGTGCGGCTGTTCACTCACGCAATAAATTCACTCCTCCATCAGCACCATCTCAGGACTGCCCTGACCAACTTGGTGCGTGCCACGAACCAGTGTTGAGCAACGGTAAATGGTACCTTTTATTCATTTCGTTGTTGCATCCTGTGGTATTACGCTCTTTTACACAGCGCCTGCGGCCACCGCATGCTTGCCCGCAATCTACGATGCGTCGGCAATAGGGCCCCCCGCTTCTGCAAGTGAACCCTGCTGTAAGCTATAGTATCTCTTTCCATAGCAATAATTTAGTGTGCGGCTGTTCACTCACGCAATAAATTCACTCCTCCATCAGCACCATCTCAGGACTGCCCTGACCAACTTGGTGCGTGCCACGAACCAGTGTTGAGCAACGGTAAATGGTACCTTTTATTCATTTCGTTGTTGCATCCTGTGGTATTACGCTCTTTTACACAGCGCCTGCGGCCACCGCATGCTTGCCCGCAATCTACGATGCGTCGGCAATAGGGCCCCCCGCTTCTGCAAGTGAACCCTGCTGTAAGCTATAGTATCTCTTTCCATACAATAATTTAGTGTGCGGCTGTTCACTCACGCAATAAATTCACTCCTCCATCAGCACCATCTCAGGACTGCCCTGACCAACTTGGTGCGTGCCACGAACCAGTGTTGAGCAACGGTAAATGGTACCTTTTATTCATTTCGTTGTTGCATCCTGTGGTATTACGCTCTTTTACACAGCGCCTGCGGCCACCGCATGCTTGCCCGCAATCTACGATGCGTCGGCAATAGGGCCCCCCGCTTCTGCAAGTGAACCCTGCTGTAAGCTATAGTATCTCTTTCCATACAATAATTTAGTGTGCGGCTGTTCACTCACGCAATAAATTCACTCCTCCATCAGCACCATCTCAGGACTGCCCTGACCAACTTGGTGCGTGCCACGAACCAGTGTTGAGCAACGGTAAATGGTACCTTTTATTCATTTCGTTGTTGCATCCTATGGTATTACGCTCTTTTACACAGCGCCTGCGGCCACCGCATGCTTGCCCGCAATCTACGATGCGTCGGCAATAGGGCCCCCCGCTTCTGCAAGTGAACCCTGCTGTAAGCTATAGTATCTCTTTCCATACAATAATTTAGTGTGCGGCTGTTCACTCACGCAATAAATTCACTCCTCCATCAGCACCATCTCAGGACTGCCCTGACCAACTTGGTGCGTGCCACGAACCAGTGTTGAGCAACGGTAAATGGTACCTTTTATTCATTTCGTTGTTGCATCCTGTGGTATTACGCTCTTTTACACAGCGCCTGCGGCCACCGCATGCTTGCCCGCAATCTACGATGCGTCGGCAATAGGGCCCCCCGCTTCTGCAAGTGAACCCTGCTGTAAGCTATAGTATCTCTTTCCATACAATAATTTAGTGTGCGGCTGTTCACTCACGCAATAAATTCACTCCTCCATCAGCACCATCTCAGGACTGCCCTGACCAACTTGGTGCGTGCCACGAACCAGTGTTGAGCAACGGTAAATGGTACCTTTTATTCATTTCGTTGTTGCATCCTGTGGTATTACGCTCTTTTACACAGCGCCTGCGGCCACCGCATGCTTGCCCGCAATCTACGATGCGTCGGCAATAGGGCCCCCCGCTTCTGCAAGTGAACCCTGCTGTAAGCTATAGTATCTCTTTCCATAGCATAATTTAGTGTGCGGCTGTTCACTCACGCAATAAATTCACTCCTCCATCAGCACCATCTCAGGACTGCCCTGACCAACTTGGTGCGTGCCACGAACCAGTGTTGAGCAACGGTAAATGGTACCTTTTATTCATTTCGTTGTTGCATCCTGTGGTATTACGCTCTTTTACACAGCGCCTGCGGCCACCGCATGCTTGCCCGCAATCTACGATGCGTCGGCAATAGGGCCCCCCGCTTCTGCAAGTGAACCCTGCTGTAAGCTATAGTATCTCTTTCCATACAATAATTTAGTGTGCGGCTGTTCACTCACGCAATAAATTCACTCCTCCATCAGCACCATCTCAGGACTGCCCTGACCAACTTGGTGCGTGCCACGAACCAGTGTTGAGCAACGGTAAATGGTACCTTTTATTCATTTCGTTGTTGCATCCTGTGGTATTACGCTCTTTTACACAGCGCCTGCGGCCACCGCATGCTTGCCCGCAATCTACGATGCGTCGGCAATAGGGCCCCCCGCTTCTGCAAGTGAACCCTGCTGTAAGCTATAGTATCTCTTTCCATACAATAATTTAGTGTGCGGCTGTTCACTCACGCAATAAATTCACTCCTCCATCAGCACCATCTCAGGACTGCCCTGACCAACTTGGTGCGTGCCACGAACCAGTGTTGAGCAACGGTAAATGGTACCTTTTATTCATTTCGTTGTTGCATCCTGTGGTATTACGCTCTTTTACACAGCGCCTGCGGCCACCGCATGCTTGCCCGCAATCTACGATGCGTCGGCAATAGGGCCCCCCGCTTCTGCAAGTGAACCCTGCTGTAAGCTATAGTATCTCTTTCCATACAATAATTTAGTGTGCGGCTGTTCACTCACGCAATAAATTCACTCCTCCATCAGCACCATCTCAGGACTGCCCTGACCAACTTGGTGCGTGCCACGAACCAGTGTTGAGCAACGGTAAATGGTACCTTTTATTCATTTCGTTGTTGCATCCTGTGGTATTACGCTCTTTTACACAGCGCCTGCGGCCACCGCATGCTTGCCCGCAATCTACGATGCGTCGGCAATAGGGCCCCCCGCTTCTGCAAGTGAACCCTGCTGTAAGCTATAGTATCTCTTTCCATACAATAATTTAGTGTGCGGCTGTTCACTCACGCAATAAATTCACTCCTCCATCAGCACCATCTCAGGACTGCCCTGACCAACTTGGTGCGTGCCACGAACCAGTGTTGAGCAACGGTAAATGGTACCTTTTATTCATTTCGTTGTTGCATCCTGTGGTATTACGCTCTTTTACACAGCGCCTGCGGCCACCGCATGCTTGCCCGCAATCTACGATGCGTCGGCAATAGGGCCCCCCGCTTCTGCAAGTGAACCCTGCTGTAAGCTATAGTATCTCTTTCCATAGCAATAATTTAGTGTGCGGCTGTTCACTCACGCAATAAATTCACTCCTCCATCAGCACCATCTCAGGACTGCCCTGACCAACTTGGTGCGTGCCACGAACCAGTGTTGAGCAACGGTAAATGGTACCTTTTATTCATTTCGTTGTTGCATCCTGTGGTATTACGCTCTTTTACACAGCGCCTGCGGCCACCGCATGCTTGCCCGCAATCTACGATGCGTCGGCAATAGGGCCCCCCGCTTCTGCAAGTGAACCCTGCTGTAAGCTATAGTATCTCTTTCCATACAATAATTTAGTGTGCGGCTGTTCACTCACGCAATAAATTCACTCCTCCATCAGCACCATCTCAGGACTGCCCTGACCAACTTGGTGCGTGCCACGAACCAGTGTTGAGCAACGGTAAATGGTACCTTTTATTCATTTCGTTGTTGCATCCTGTGGTATTACGCTCTTTTACACAGCGCCTGCGGCCACCGCATGCTTGCCCGCAATCTACGATGCGTCGGCAATAGGGCCCCCCGCTTCTGCAAGTGAACCCTGCTGTAAGCTATAGTATCTCTTTCCATACAATAATTTAGTGTGCGGCTGTTCACTCACGCAATAAATTCACTCCTCCATCAGCACCATCTCAGGACTGCCCTGACCAACTTGGTGCGTGCCACGAACCAGTGTTGAGCAACGGTAAATGGTACCTTTTATTCATTTCGTTGTTGCATCCTGTGGTATTACGCTCTTTTACACAGCGCCTGCGGCCACCGCATGCTTGCCCGCAATCTACGATGCGTCGGCAATAGGGCCCCCCGCTTCTGCAAGTGAACCCTGCTGTAAGCTATAGTATCTCTTTCCATACAATAATTTAGTGTGCGGCTGTTCACTCACGCAATAAATTCACTCCTCCATCAGCACCATCTCAGGACTGCCCTGACCAACTTGGTGCGTGCCACGAACCAGTGTTGAGCAACGGTAAATGGTACCTTTTATTCATTTCGTTGTTGCATCCTGTGGTATTACGCTCTTTTACACAGCGCCTGCGGCCACCGCATGCTTGCCCGCAATCTACGATGCGTCGGCAATAGGGCCCCCCGCTTCTGCAAGTGAACCCTGCTGTAAGCTATAGTATCTCTTTCCATAGCAATAATTTAGTGTGCGGCTGTTCACTCACGCAATAAATTCACTCCTCCATCAGCACCATCTCAGGACTGCCCTGACCAACTTGGTGCGTGCCACGAACCAGTGTTGAGCAACGGTAAATGGTACCTTTTATTCATTTCGTTGTTGCATCCTGTGGTATTACGCTCTTTTACACAGCGCCTGCGGCCACCGCATGCTTGCCCGCAATCTACGATGCGTCGGCAATAGGGCCCCCCGCTTCTGCAAGTGAACCCTGCTGTAAGCTATAGTATCTCTTTCCATACAATAATTTAGTGTGCGGCTGTTCACTCACGCAATAAATTCACTCCTCCATCAGCACCATCTCAGGACTGCCCTGACCAACTTGGTGCGTGCCACGAACCAGTGTTGAGCAACGGTAAATGGTACCTTTTATTCATTTCGTTGTTGCATCCTGTGGTATTACGCTCTTTTACACAGCGCCTGCGGCCACCGCATGCTTGCCCGCAATCTACGATGCGTCGGCAATAGGGCCCCCCGCTTCTGCAAGTGAACCCTGCTGTAAGCTATAGTATCTCTTTCCATAGCAATAATTTAGTGTGCGGCTGTTCACTCACGCAATAAATTCACTCCTCCATCAGCACCATCTCAGGACTGCCCTGACCAACTTGGTGCGTGCCACGAACCAGTGTTGAGCAACGGTAAATGGTACCTTTTATTCATTTCGTTGTTGCATCCTGTGGTATTACGCTCTTTTACACAGCGCCTGCGGCCACCGCATGCTTGCCCGCAATCTACGATGCGTCGGCAATAGGGCCCCCCGCTTCTGCAAGTGAACCCTGCTGTAAGCTATAGTATCTCTTTCCATACAATAATTTAGTGTGCGGCTGTTCACTCACGCAATAAATTCACTCCTCCATCAGCACCATCTCAGGACTGCCCTGACCAACTTGGTGCGTGCCACGAACCAGTGTTGAGCAACGGTAAATGGTACCTTTTATTCATTTCGTTGTTGCATCCTGTGGTATTACGCTCTTTTACACAGCGCCTGCGGCCACCGCATGCTTGCCCGCAATCTACGATGCGTCGGCAATAGGGCCCCCCGCTTCTGCAAGTGAACCCTGCTGTAAGCTATAGTATCTCTTTCCATAGCAATAATTTAGTGTGCGGCTGTTCACTCACGCAATAAATTCACTCCTCCATCAGCACCATCTCAGGACTGCCCTGACCAACTTGGTGCGTGCCACGAACCAGTGTTGAGCAACGGTAAATGGTACCTTTTATTCATTTCGTTGTTGCATCCTGTGGTATTACGCTCTTTTACACAGCGCCTGCGGCCACCGCATGCTTGCCCGCAATCTACGATGCGTCGGCAATAGGGCCCCCCGCTTCTGCAAGTGAACCCTGCTGTAAGCTATAGTATCTCTTTCCATAGCAATAATTTAGTGTGCGGCTGTTCACTCACGCAATAAATTCACTCCTCCATCAGCACCATCTCAGGACTGCCCTGACCAACTTGGTGCGTGCCACGAACCAGTGTTGAGCAACGGTAAATGGTACCTTTTATTCATTTCGTTGTTGCATCCTGTGGTATTACGCTCTTTTACACAGCGCCTGCGGCCACCGCATGCTTGCCCGCAATCTACGATGCGTCGGCAATAGGGCCCCCCGCTTCTGCAAGTGAACCCTGCTGTAAGCTATAGTATCTCTTTCCATAGCAATAATTTAGTGTGCGGCTGTTCACTCACGCAATAAATTCACTCCTCCATCAGCACCATCTCAGGACTGCCCTGACCAACTTGGTGCGTGCCACGAACCAGTGTTGAGCAACGGTAAATGGTACCTTTTATTCATTTCGTTGTTGCATCCTGTGGTATTACGCTCTTTTACACAGCGCCTGCGGCCACCGCATGCTTGCCCGCAATCTACGATGCGTCGGCAATAGGGCCCCCCGCTTCTGCAAGTGAACCCTGCTGTAAGCTATAGTATCTCTTTCCATACAATAATTTAGTGTGCGGCTGTTCACTCACGCAATAAATTCACTCCTCCATCAGCACCATCTCAGGACTGCCCTGACCAACTTGGTGCGTGCCACGAACCAGTGTTGAGCAACGGTAAATGGTACCTTTTATTCATTTCGTTGTTGCATCCTGTGGTATTACGCTCTTTTACACAGCGCCTGCGGCCACCGCATGCTTGCCCGCAATCTACGATGCGTCGGCAATAGGGCCCCCCGCTTCTGCAAGTGAACCCTGCTGTAAGCTATAGTATCTCTTTCCATACAATAATTTAGTGTGCGGCTGTTCACTCACGCAATAAATTCACTCCTCCATCAGCACCATCTCAGGACTGCCCTGACCAACTTGGTGCGTGCCACGAACCAGTGTTGAGCAACGGTAAATGGTACCTTTTATTCATTTCGTTGTTGCATCCTGTGGTATTACGCTCTTTTACACAGCGCCTGCGGCCACCGCATGCTTGCCCGCAATCTACGATGCGTCGGCAATAGGGCCCCCCGCTTCTGCAAGTGAACCCTGCTGTAAGCTATAGTATCTCTTTCCATACAATAATTTAGTGTGCGGCTGTTCACTCACGCAATAAATTCACTCCTCCATCAGCACCATCTCAGGACTGCCCTGACCAACTTGGTGCGTGCCACGAACCAGTGTTGAGCAACGGTAAATGGTACCTTTTATTCATTTCGTTGTTGCATCCTGTGGTATTACGCTCTTTTACACAGCGCCTGCGGCCACCGCATGCTTGCCCGCAATCTACGATGCGTCGGCAATAGGGCCCCCCGCTTCTGCAAGTGAACCCTGCTGTAAGCTATAGTATCTCTTTCCATACAATAATTTAGTGTGCGGCTGTTCACTCACGCAATAAATTCACTCCTCCATCAGCACCATCTCAGGACTGCCCTGACCAACTTGGTGCGTGCCACGAACCAGTGTTGAGCAACGGTAAATGGTACCTTTTATTCATTTCGTTGTTGCATCCTGTGGTATTACGCTCTTTTACACAGCGCCTGCGGCCACCGCATGCTTGCCCGCAATCTACGATGCGTCGGCAATAGGGCCCCCCGCTTCTGCAAGTGAACCCTGCTGTAAGCTATAGTATCTCTTTCCATACAATAATTTAGTGTGCGGCTGTTCACTCACGCAATAAATTCACTCCTCCATCAGCACCATCTCAGGACTACCCTGACCAACTTGGTCCGTGCCACGAACCAGTGTTGAGCAACGGTAAATAGTACCTTTTATTCATTTCGTTGTTGCATTCTGTGGTATTACGCTATTTTACACAGCGCCTGCGGCCACCACATGCTTGCCCGCAATCTACGATGCGTCGGCAATAGGGCCCCCGCTTCCTGCAAGTGAACCCTGCTGAATAAGCTAGTAGTCTCCATATCCCTACTTATTATGCCTGTTAACTGCTAGCGTTGCACTATTACTTTATGGCCTACCTGG